>NC_080043.1:68373731-68552771 GCF_012489685.1 Lotus japonicus
TAAACTTGTGCATGAATCGGAAGGAAGAAAACTTGCCAACAACCACAAAAGTGTGTTAGCCGAAACCTAAAGGGTCCAAGATTTTCTAAAACTCTTCCTTACTTCCATCTCAACTTCACAAGTCAATGTCCAGCCAACAACCATAAGCATATACTCTCCAAAAATCCAGAAGTTATCATGCCACAATTACATGTTAAAATCATGTGAAAATCTAGGCAAATTTGGCATAAACTTATGGTTTCCATACACAAGACCTAGGGTCATTTGCCAAACATTAACCTACTGATCATGGCATCACACAAGCTTCACAAATATGATGAAAATTCCAGTAGCAATCAGCAACAATCAATACATCAAAAAGCTAAAGAAAAATCCACCAAAACCGCATTTTTGTACACATGAAATCATAGCTTTTCACATAGAAATCCTTAAACTCTACCCATGTCCTAGAGATCAGCCCTTACCTTGATTTCTTGATCTGAAAATAGTGGAAGAATGAAGCTTGGATAATCTGCACCTTGCTGTCCAAGTTCCTCTTCTACTCGAACCCTAGCATTTAGACAGCAGGAACAGTGTGCATTAAAACTGGTCTCCAGAATTCATTGCGCAGCCGAAATGGACATACTATACATGCCTGGAAAGCTATTTTGAAAATCTACAACTTTCTAGTTTATCACGTTTTCATCAGAGACCCAGAATTAGGTGATATTGGGCTCTGAAGCTCGCTGTCCAGTACAGAAAACTGGCAGTGATACTTTTACCTTCAAATTAATTTCTAACCATTTGAGTCCAAGGTTTCTAGCCATGTTCCAGCAAACATACAACACATATTCCTCCTCTAAATTCCAGTAGCAACATCTCATCATAATCATTAAGAATTTAATCAATCTTAGGCATATGAATCATCATGAATCGGATCTAAGCAAAACTCATAGCAAGGGTGACATCTATAATAGTGATTTGCAAAGAGGCATGGCATCCATCATCTCATCATCTTAAACAGTAGGCATCACGTGCATATGGCAGATAATCAAGCCCTAAACCTCTCATGCATTCTCATACATCATTCATCTTCATAAAGATTCAACCTTTAATCATGCTTTCATGAAATTTTCATCAAGAAACCTAGACTCTACCCTTACCTTGGCTGATTGAAATGAGAGAGATGATGAAAAGGATGAATGAAGAAGCCCTCTCCTTGCTGATCCTCACAGTCCTTGCTTGCTCTCCTTCTTTCTCTCTTGATCTTCTCTTGGTTTCTCTTGCTTTTCCTCTTCTTCTTCTTCTTTCTTTCTCTCTAGCCGCCACCCTCTCCCACTCTTTCTCTCTTGTTTTCTTTTCTTTTCTCTTCTGAATTTGTGTGGGAAAATGAGAGTATGTGGTTAGGTTTCTAACTTAGCCTTATTAGGTCTCTCAAAGTTGCAGCAAACCTCCCATTTTTCCCTCCAATTCGTGGCCCAACACCCTCCCTCAAAGCATTCACAAAAACTTCAAATTCAAATGGAGACAAAGCTTTCAATGCTCATTATTAGCTCTTAATCCTCTCCATGAAAACTGATTTTTATTAATCAAGGGAACATAACCCCCATCAGCCCCTTGATTCTAGCATTACAAGTCAACCAAAGGTTTCCCTTCCTTCCTTCCTCATGGAATTCGGCTAGGATACCTCATGGGCTAGGTTTTCCTTTTCTCTTCTCCCTTCATAACTTGGCCCAAGTCCAACTAATTACTCTCCTAACTACTGATTAAGAGGATAAAATAAATCAAGGCAAACTCTTTCCCTTGATATTAAAGAAATAAATTCGGAATTAAGAGACTTTCTTCTAGCAAAATTGCTAGTACAATACAGCCTGACCTTCCGTCACTAAAACATGACTATCTCGGGCTACAGAGGTCGGAATGACCTGAAACTAACGAGAGAATTTAGCTAATTCAGAGAGCTACAACTCTCATGAAGGAAGCTTTTCAAGATTAGGTCTTTAAGACCTCTCAAAAATTCACAAAAGGTCACAGACAGATTAGCAATTAAATCAAACTTCACTAGAAATTTCACTTTTATTCAATAAATCACTTAAGCAATACATAAGCAAGGTTAGGGTCTTACAATACCACCCTCCTTAAAAATGTTTTCGTCCTCGAAACTACTATAGGAAGACATACCACGCTTCCATTGCGCACTCTGATATTCCCTACCAATTTCCCAGTCGTCTCGACGCATAGGTTATTGCCTTTAGTCTCATCTTTCTGGTCTTCACGAGACATCTCTAATGGTCTAGTTCCACATCATTCCCACAAAGGGAAACTCTCTCTCTTTAACGTTCCTGTCACAGTCCAACACCAACTATCATTCCTATCACCATTTTCCAATATCAAGTTGATCAGGCTCAATATCTAAAAGATGGCAACTAGAAAAAAAAAATTGGTAAGGATGTTCGAGTCACTCTCATATCATTGTCTATAACCTAGACACTCGTCGTAGAACCTCACGGAACTCTTCCATTAGAACATGACCCAGACTGACTCACTGCAGTCACACAAAACAACAAAAGTTTAAGTCAAACAGGTGTTATGCTCATGCCGGTGCACGCTGGTCGGCGTCCCGTCCAGGTGATCCAGATGCAACATCAACAGCTCAGACATGGGAAAACAAACTTTTCGGACACCAAGCTCAAAGGTTCCATCCACCAATTCACTCGTTCAGTAGTTCCATCCACCACCTAGTCCATTCGACGGTTCCATCCACCATCTGTTTTGTTCGATCTATGGTTCCATCCACCATATACGATCGTTGGATCCATCGACCAATCTCGTCTTTCCTGATGGTTCCATCCACCATCTCGGTCTGACCAATGGTTCAATCCACCATCTCATCGACCTTGATGGTTCCATCCACCACCTTGATCGACGCACTCCGTTCACTGGCTTCGTCCGCCATCCTTTCTTAGCCGATGGTTCCATCCACCATCTTTGCTAAGTAAGGAAAAACAAAATCGAGAGTGTAACACAGTCACACAATACACCACAAAAAACGTAAGGAAGACATTGACTCGGTCAGTGTTCTTCCCCGCCTCTATGACTCAATGATGAGCATTCAGCACACCAAATCATATCACACACATAAATCACAAACCATTCACAAAATGAGATAATACCAATTATTATTTATTTTACCAAAATAGACACAAAGTCTCGATTTGGTCAGGCGTGTCCCACTTGCAGCGTCCCTTCCAATCTCAATCCTTGGGTAAGCGACAACCCTTAATTAAAACATCCTTTCAATCCCTTACTTTTCTTCGATCTTACAAGTAGTGTCAGCACGCATCCCAAAACCTGGGAGACGTCATGCAAGTTCACCTCAAGGGTGACATACAAGGCAACAACAACCCTTAGATATCTAGCAATAATCTTCAGATAGACCTAGATATCACACTCGTACTAGGGCACTAGGCGCCAAATCCAAGTCCAATTGATCAACCGTTTATAACCTAATCATCATCTCAATACCTAACAATCCATACGTCATCTCTTGTTTAACAACTATCCTCATTCAGACCTTAAATCAATCTTTCACTTATCCACAAATCAAATTATAGCCTATTTTAAGTCTGAAATCTCTGAATAACTCATAATTCATTCCCTTCAAGATCAAACCATATACTGTGCCTCTAGGGACTTAGCCCAACTTTCGCTCCCTAGATTTTAATCTTCAAAGGTTCAACTGCTATCGTCACAACTAAAACCATTAAATCTCTTATTCATACCTGTCTCCCAACTCTCAAGGACAATCTTAACCCCTAAGGTTTTAATCCAGCTTAGTCAATCTCACTTAGTAATCCTAGCACATTTCTCTGAAATCCATATCAACACTCTCATGTATTCAACTTATGCTAAAACTTTCTTTCTCTAGCTTGATCACTATGACACCAATCAACTTCTTAATCTCTCAATCCAATTCTAACAAACTTTAAGTCCTACACAATTAGGACAAGAGTTTATGGACTTAAAATCTAAACCCTCACCGAGTTCGCACCAATAACGCCCTCTAACTCTTCAACAACTTTTAGATGAATATTCATTTCTTAGCACTACGACTTCTTCACAAAGGGATCAAATACCTAACAAAACTCATCTCTCAGATTTGACCAACATATATCAATTCCTATCAACCTTTCTATCATGGTCCATCACCAGCTATAATTCTGAATATCACCCCCCTTCAATATTAAGTCGATTAGGCTTAATATGTCGAAGATGGAAATTTAGAAAAAAATCACTGGAAAGGTCAATGAGTCCCTATCATCCCGTAGCCCCATAAATTGAGATCATATCCGATCGATTCAATTTCTAATACTTCAACCTCAAAAATCATGTACCCTTGACATCTCATCTCTGGAATTCATATGTCATTCCACTAAGATTCATCCTTAGCTTCTACCTTCGCCTTCTTGACACGTCAAACACGTTGATACATACTCGACTACTCATTTCTTCATCTCAGTCCACCAGAAATGAAGTTTTAAGTCTGATACATCTTTGCCATTCCCGGATGAATACTCAATCTACTCTTATGACCCTCATCCAAGATCAACTTCCTCAAAATATCTTGACAAAGAGTCAAACACTTAATCTCAGGTATCACGACAATGATACTAATCAGAGACATTCTCACAGTCAAGCAAACATCTTAGCAAACAAGTCTACCCAATCTCACCGCGAAGCTTTGAAAACATCTTTATCAAAAACAAAAAAAACACAACGAGTTCGGAAACTCGTAAGCCCAAAACCCTTAGTGCTCTGGTTTCTCAACCGGAGCTCTGATACCACAATGTAACGCCCCGATTTCTCGAGTGTCACACTGTAAACCAAACATCACCCTTTTCGTAAAGAATTTTCGTCGTTCAATTATTAATCTTGAATTAATGACAAAGGTTCATTAATTGCGACTCTTGAAACTTTACGAAATAAATTTGCGGAATAAATAAGAAATACTCATAAATAAAGAAACTGTTGAAGGTATGAAAAACGGTAGAAAGGGGGGGTTTGAATAACGTTTTCAGTACAAAACTACCACCTTAAAGATTTTGGCAAATCTTTCGAGAACTCAAGTGCAAAAGATAAGAGATAAAAAAAAACACACAAGGATTTTATCCTGGTTCACTTGATGAATCACTCAAGCTACTCCAGTCCACCCGTTAAGGTGATTTCTTCCTTCTTAGAATGAAGGCAATCCACTAATCAGGTAAGAGTTACAACTGCACTTGAAACCTGCAAGTGACTAACAATTACACTGACTTAGCTCACACTAAGATTCACTCTCTTAGTCTTCTCTAGGATCCGATCAACCTTGATCTCCTAAAGGAACTACCACTAAGATTCACTCTCTTAGTCTTCTTAAGGATACTGACCTACCCGGTCCCTTAAGGAAAATCAAACAACCGTTTGAGGTTGGTGTTTACAAAGGTTTGCTTCTAAATAAGCTGAGTGTAAACTAAATAAATTACAAGATGAAAGAAAGCTTAGAATATTTTTGAATATGTCTTGCGCGTGTGTATTGCTTCTTACTAGTTTCTTCTAGCCGCTTCTTTCAATCTTCAGCCTTTATATATACTCCAAGGATTAGGGTTGAGCGTTGCATGGGAAATGCTACCGTTGGAGGGCAGTTCTGGAAAATCCAGCTTCTGCTGTGGCTGAGAACGTTAGGTAGGTCGTCAGGAAGGTACACTTGCTTTTGTACTTGGATAGCGACTTGACCTTTTAACCTAGGAGACTTCTGATCAGAGGAATACTTCATATTGGAACTTGTGAAGCCGGTTGATCAGAGTCAGAGGGAAAGCACAGATCCTCTGACCATTGTATCTTCTGATTCTGAACTCAGAGGGAAGAACATGGCCTTCAGAGTTTCTTGCTTCTGGACTTCAGAGTTTCCACTATTCAGCTTCTGGATCTTCAGAGTCTTCTACACCATCAGAACATCTGAACCTTCAGTGTTTCTTGGTTATCAGAACTTCTGGATCTTCAGAGCTTCTAGCGACTGAGTCCACATCAGAGTTTGTATAGCTTCAGAACTTCTGAAGCTTTTCCACTGTTCATACTGAACATGGTGAATGCGAAAGCGTTGCTTGGGTCACTCTTTATACACAGTGCTTCTGATTTGTGTGAGATTGAGTTGAGGTCAGAGCCTGTAAATAGCACACTCAGAAAAACACGTTAGAGTACCACAATTGTTCATATCAAAAGGTTAACTTGTAATCATCAAAACATAGAGTTGTACTACTAGATCAAAACTTGATCTTACAATCTCCCCCTTTTTGATGATGACAAAACTAAGATTTTTGATGAACAGTTCTTAAACATTAAACTGAATTCACTCAGAGTTTAGAGATATAGAATAATACTTATCCTGATGTGAATAGTTTATCTTGCTCATTCTGAATTCAAGTCACTGCTTGATTCTGAGCTTAGCTCCCCGTGAATCTAATACTTGATGAAAACGTTAGTAAAGTCTAGATTCTGAGCTAAATGGTGTAAGAGTTCAGAGTGAAAAACTTATGACAAAGATGAAAAACGAATAATCAGAGCGCATAAGTGATCAGAGTCATGGACAAGGTATCAGAGTCTTGGGTATCAGAGTCAACTTAGAATCACTTCAGAAGAAGTGAAATGTATTCCTTGTATTTGCCCAGTGACACATCTATGGTCATGAAGGTGGAACTCTTAAAATCTCCAAAAGAAAAATAAGTCACACTAACACATCTTACACATCAAAAACTGGGTTTACTCCCCCTTTTTGTCATAAGCAAAAAGCTTGGGGTGTGAAAAACTTAGCTTGAAGTACAAGGTACTCCCCCTTAGAGAAGGTCTAAGTTTAAAGAAAATGAAAACGATGTAAGAATCAGAGTTAGGCAAAAAAAAATAGAAGAGTTAATGCAAGGGATGAACGTGTACCACCGGTCAAGTGAGTAAATAGAAGGGTCAGTTACCAAGAACTTAACCTCGAGAAACTGTAATAGCATTAACTTTCAGAGAGAAAGTGAAGCCTATAAAAAGCGTTGGAGAGAAAGGTAAGCTTCACACCTCGAATAATTTTCAGTAAGAAAAAATGGCATCATACAGAATGGCATTAGAAGAGCTCAGAAGGAAGGCTTTTGAGGAAGATATGTTCCTCAATATTAGGCATCCCGATGGTACAAAGACCATACAAGAGCTGACGAAGACACTGCGGGAAGAAGATCTTGGTCCAGAGATGGAGAAAGATCTGAAGGAGTTCCTCTGCTTCGTGGAGGAGATTCAGGAGCTTTGCCAGCGGGAGCTGAATCTGCTGGAAGAGAAGGAGACTGTGGAAAAGAGACTCAAGACGACAGAAGATAGTCTAGAGAGAGATGAGCTGAGCATCAAACTCGGCAACATAGAGTATACACTGGATCGTCTGGAGAAGGAAGGAGTGGAGCAGCGCCAAGAATGCAGAAGAATGAGGAAGGATCCTCCATTCTAGATGTAGGGAATAATGTATGATGGAAAGAATTATGATGTAAACATAGAACAATTATGAATAAAACGAGTTGAGCAAACATATGTGGCATAAGTATATAGTTATGTATGCATATATAATCACAAACGAACAAAAGAGAATAAATAAATAAAAGGAAACAGAGTTTAACAAAGTTAACGAAAAAGAAGAAAAAGAAGAGATCCTAAAAACTAAGGTTTGTCAGTGCGTCTCAGAAGTTCCATCATCATTTGCTTCATCTCAAACAGCATGGATTCATGAGTGTCAAGACGTTGTTCCATGATGTCGAGTCTGGAAGAGCTTGTCTGAGTAGAGCTGGAAGGAACATTCTGAGCAGCTTGAGGTTCTGGAATGGAAGCAGAAGCAGCAGGAGAAAACACAACTGGTGCAAGTCGCTCTGCCTCAGCCTCAGCTTCAAGACGCTCTGCCTCAAGTTTGGCTTGTTCAGCCTGAGCTGCTGCTTGACGTGCAGCTTCTTCTTCTTGTTCTTTCTTTCTCTTGGCTTCTTCAATAGCTTCAAGAAGCTTATTTCTCTGTTCTAGTTCATGAAGAGCCACCCTCCTAGCAAGCCTTTGCTTTGCAGCCTCAATGCTCTGACAGCCCTCTGTATGCAGGAGCTGCATCATAATTGGAACTTGAGCCACTAGCCAAGTGCTCAGATTGGTCCACTCATCAGCCACATGGTCAGCATTCTCACTGAGATCAGTCTGACCGTGCACATTGCAGAGCCTCAAAGAGGCTTCATGATAGAAAATATTGATGCACTCAGAGAGAGATGTGGGTTGAAGGTGAGTATAGGGAATTATGGAGAGGTTGGGTTCAGGAGAGGCTGAGTGATTGCTGCTATGGGCTTCAGAGGCACCTTGTGGAGAACCAATGTGAAACATGGGAGCATTGGGTTCAGAGGTTCCAAGGTGTGGGTCTGAAGTTTCAACCAGAGGGTGAGGTGATCTAACCGAGGATTGGTTAGACACTGATTGTTCAGGTTCAGGGTCTGGTTGAATGGGCTCTTGTTGGTCAGGGACAGGATGAGCTTGTTGAACTAAGGGGTCTGCCTCTTGGATAGGATTGGCCAAGATAGGTTCATCTGGGTCAACTACACGTTCAGGTCTAGGGCCAGGATATCTCCTAGGGCTTGGACAGGTAAGGTAATACTCTTCCAAGGCAGATACCTTCTCTTTCCTAACCTCCATGAATTTTCTAATTGATTCAGAGGTATTGGAGGGAGGAGAGTCAATGACATTGATTGGGAAGGATACAGGGGTGAAGGCTGTTGAAGAGTCTGTATCCGTGGTTCTGGCGGTAGGACGTGCTGATGCTCTGGGAGCAGAGTGATCAGACGTTCTGGGTTGTGGTTCTGATTGGTTGGGCTCGGGTTGGTCATGGATGATGGGTTCAGAAGGTAATGGGTCGTATGGAATGGTAAGGAGAGAGGTTGGATCTTCTGACCTAGAGGTTTGGGTCTGAAGCAAATTCCAGAGAGGTGCTTCAGTAGGAGAAGGTTGAAAGAAGGAAGATCTTGGGGAATATGGTGGCGTGGTGGTTTGTGCGGCTGGCTGGGATTCAGGAATAGGAGTGAGGGGATTTGAGGAGTGTTGAAGTAAGGCAGAAATAGGAAGTGCATCAAATAAATTCAAATCATCATCAGAAGCAAGTGCAAGCTTACTTGAATGTGCTGATGATCGAGTCACTCTGGCAGGAGCTTCAGTCCTTCTGACCACTGCAGCAGCTGGTTCCACCCGAGTAGGCTTCACCACAATTCTGACCTTCTTCTGCTTCTTCTTTGGAGGACCATCCTCACTATCATCACCATCATCATCAGCAGGCTTGCTCTTCGGCTTCTTGACTAGAGGGACATCAGATTCCTCTGAGGATTCTTCCAGAACCATCTTCCTCTTGGTTTTCTTCTTGGGAGGAGAAGGAAACTCTGGTGCTGGTGGAAGTCTGCTGACAAAATCATCAAGGTCAATCTCGAATCCTTGAGCCCTGAGGTCTTCAACATAGCATCTGATGGCGTCAGGATGGTCTGCTTGAGTCCACAGAGGGTAGTCATTCAGAGGCATTCTTCTTCCTCTGATCTCAGAAGATGTGTCTTCATGAGCAGGAGCAATCTTCTTCTGGATTAAGCCCATCTTCTTCAAGGAGTTTGCAGTGAAGACATCACTGACAATTGTGCTTAAATCCTCTGTGCAACCAGCATCGATCAAATCTTGCACCAAGTTGCTTTCAATGAGAAAGTCTGAGAGCAGCCTCCCAAAAGGGATATATTTGATTGCAGACTTGATGGAGGCTGTGGTGCGAGACTTCCGGATGCATTCCTTTAAGTAGGAGAACAGGAAGTAGGGAAGGCAGATCTTCTCCTTGTTCTGAATGAAGAACAGCATCGCCTTCTGGTTGAAGTTGATGTAGTCTGGAGAACTGCCCTTCGGTCTCTGGTTTATGCAGTTGAGCAGGATCTTGTGCCAGATTCTCAGTTTGGGGTGAAGGTCCATCACCTTGTAACTCGTCTTGCCCGGTTTGAAGGTGGTGTACAGGGCCTTGTTGACGATGTCCTTGGTGCTGGGTTTCAGCTTGGATTCCGTCAGTTGGAACCGATACCCATAAGCAGTTTCTGCTCCTAGCAGATTCACGAATGACTTCTCAGTGATGATGATCTTCCTGCCAAGAATGTGAGAGACCACCTGAGTGTCATCGCAGTCTGCGTGCTTCCAGAATTCCTTTACCAATTTCTCATACACCGGTCCTCGAAGTCGATTGAAGTAGTTTCCCCAACCTTGAGCTTGGACTTCAGGACGAAGATCAAACCCATTTGCAGCCAAGTTGTCGAGGTTGAATCTCCATTCTGCCAGGACTTGGAGTTCCTCAGGAGGAAATACACAGTGAACGGCACAGCCCCGTTCTGCAATAGGAACAACCTGCTCTTGAGCTTGAACTTGTTCTTGTGCCGGGTTCTCAGAGCCTCGTTGACCCGTTGCCAAACCGACTACCATGTGAGGGAACTGAGGTGCATCTGCAGTAGATCTTCTGGTTTGTCTCACCATTTTGAAGAGGTTGAAGGTTTGAGGTAGAAGATGAAGTTTGAAGGATGAAGAGAGATCGAGAGAGAAATCAAGAAGGAGGCGGTTTTGAAAAGCAGAGAGTGCGAGAGTGAAAACCGGAAGTGAGAGAGAACGTGTGTGTATAGTGGGTTTTATCAAATAACCGTTGTTGATTCAAAAAGCACTTTAAGATCAACGGTTGAAAATTAAAGATAGATAGTAACAGTAAAATACACAATCACACACAGGAGATAAGCATATCTACACGCAATCATAACAGACTGTCACACGGGCACAAGGAACTATGCATCAGAAATTCTGACGCACGTGTTGTTGTCTCAGCTTCAGAGTCAGTACCAGTGGGCACACACACTCTGATTGAGTTACCTTCTGGACTAGACATCTTCTGATCAAGAAGTATCATAGTCAGAGGTTCTGATCCATCTTCACTCTGGACAAAAGTCCATGTTTAGATTTTTCAGAATAAAATTAAATCTATCTTCAGCTAAGGGCTTTGTAAAGATATCTGCCCATTGATGGTCAGTATCAACAAACTTCAGAAGAAGTACGCCCTTCTGTACATAATCTCTAATAAAATGATACTTTACCTCAATGTGCTTTGCCCTTGAATGCAAGATAGGATTCTTACTCAATGAGATTGCAGCAGTGTTATCACAATAGATTGGGATATTGCTCTCAAGGATCTGATAATCCTCCAGCTGATGTTTCATCCAGAGCATCTGAGTGCTGCATATTGCTGCTGAGATATATTCTGCCTCTGCAGTTGATAGTGCAATGGTTGATTGCCTCTTGCTTGCCCATGAGACTAGATTGCTTCCCAGAAATTGACAATTTCCAGAAGTACTTTTTCTCTCTGTTCTATCTCCAGCATAATCAGCATCACAATAACCTGAAAGCTTATACTCTGATGTTTTCTTATACATCAAGCCAAGGTTAGTGGTGCCTTTCAGATACCTTAGGATCCTCTTAACAGCAGTTAAGTGAGTTTCCCTTGGATCTGATTGGAAACGAGCACATAAGTGAACACTAAATAATATGTCTGGCCTAGATGCAGTTAAGTATAGAAGTGAACCTATCATACCACGATAGAGCTTCTGACATACTTTACCACTTTTATCTTCTTTCTCCAAAATGCATGTAGGATGCATTGGAGTCTTGGCCACTGTAGATTCCAGCATATTGAACTTCTTCAGAAGTTCTTTAGTGTACTTGCTCTGATGGATATATGTTCCTTCTGGTGTTTGATCAACTTGTATTCCCAGAAAGTACTTTAATTCTCCCATCATACTCATCTCAAATTCAGCCTGCATCATCTCAGAAAATTCTTTGCATAAAGATTGATTAGCAGAACCAAATATAATATCGTCAACATAAATTTGCACAATTAAGATATCATCTTTATAAGTCTTGCAAAAAAGAGTTGTATCTACTTTACCCCTTACAAACTCATTCTCCAGAAGGAATGAGCTAAGTCTCTCATACCATGCTCTGGGAGCTTGCTTCAGACCGTAGAGTGATTTCTTCAATTTGAACACATGGTCTGGTTTCTTTTCATCTTCAAAACCTGGGGGTTGATGAACATAGACTTCCTCTGAGATATAACCATTTAGGAAGGCACTCTTTACGTCCATCTGATGTAGAACTATGTTGTGATTTACTGAGAAGGAGATCAACAGTCTAATTGCCTCCAGTCTTGCTACCGGAGCAAATGTTTCAGTGTAGTCTATTCCTTCCTGCTGGCTGTAGCCTTGAGCAACTAGCCTTGCCTTGTTTCTGACTACATCTCCTTTCTCATTTAGCTTGTTTCTGAATACCTATTTCGTTCCAATAACATGGACATTCTCAGGCTTCTTCACTAAGCTCCAAACATCGTTCTTGGAGAATTGATTCAATTCTTCTTCCATGGCCAGAATCCAATCCTTGTCCTGAAGAGCTTCATCTATGGACTTGGGTTCAATTAAGGACACCAATCCTTTCAGACTCAGCAAGGTCTCTTCAGAGGGTCTGAAGGCAGATCTGGTTCTGACTGGTTCATCTTTGTTGCCCAGAATCAATTCCTTAGGATGAGCTGCAGTGATTCTGCTCTTCTTCAGAGTTTGTGAGTTAGAGGGACCAGCTTCTTCCTCTGGTTCATCTTCCTCTGGCTCAACTTCCTCTGGAGCTTTGCCTTTGTCAGAAACATTAATGGTTAAATCTGCAAACTTTTCAACTAGCTTTGACTGGTCAGAGTCAAGCTTATCATCAAATCTAACATGAATAGATTCTTCAATAGTCTTAGCATCAGTATTATAAAATCTAAAACCTTTAGATCTATCAGAATAACCAAGTAATAGACACTTAGAAGACTTAGCATCAAATTTATGCAATCTATCCTTAGTATTGAGAACATAACAAACACAGCCAAAAGGATGAAAATAAGAAATGTTGGGTTTTATGTTCTTCCACAATTCATAAGGAGTCTTATTCAGAATTGGTCTCACAGAGATTCTGTTCTGAATGTAACATGCTGTATTTACTGCCTCTGCCCAAAAGTGCTTAGCCATGCCAGTTTCTTGGAGCATGGTTCTAGCCATCTCCTGAAGAGTTCTGTTCTTCCTCTCAACAACACCATTTTGTTGAGGAGTTCTGGGACAAGAGAAACCATGTGCAATTCCATAGGAATCAAACAGACTCTCAAACTTGTCATTCTCAAACTCTCCACCATGGTCACTTCTGACACGCACAATCCTACAAGCCTTCTCGTTTTGCACTTGAGCAATGAAGGTAGAGAACACAGCATGAGACTCATCCTTGCGGGTTAGAAACTTTACCCATGTCCAGCGGCTATAGTCATCAACGATAACCATCCCATATCTCTTGCCACCTATAGACTCAGTTTTCACTGGTCCAAAAAGGTCGATATGCAGAAGTTCCAACGGCCTTGAGGTTGAGACAACATTCTTTGCCTTGAAAGGGACTTTTGTGAATATGCCTTTCTGACATGCTTCACAAAGAGCGTCTGAAGCGAACTTCAGATTGGGTAAGCCCCTGACAAGGTTTAGCTTGCTCAGCTGAGAAATCTTTCTCATACTGGCATGCCCTAACCGTCTATGCCATACCCACTGCTCTTCATTAACAGACAGAAGGCACTTCACATTCTGAGCCTCCAACTCAGATAATCTGATCTTATAAATGTTGTTCTTCCTCTTGCTGTTAAACAGAATAGAGCCATCGATCTGACTTACAGCCCGGCAGGACTTTTGATTGAATATAACATCATAACCCTTGTCAGCTAATTGACTTATAGACAATAAGTTATGTGTTAAACCGTCTACCAATAAAACATTATCAATGCATGGACTACTATCTACACAAATAGTACCAGTACCAACAATTTTACCCTTTTCATTTCCTCCGAAGCCAACTTCGCCTCCAGGCTTAAGTTTCAGCTCTCGGAACATACGCTTTTCTCCCGTCATGTGACGCGAGCATCCACTGTCCAGATACCATGATTGGTGTTTCAGTGGAGCTATCAAGGATATCTGCAACATAGATGATCTTGTCCTTAGGTACCCACTTTCTGGGTCCTCTTTTGTTAGTTACCCCAGAGGTTCTGATCACCTTGGGTGTCTCAACATAATATTTTAAAGGAATATTTGCATGATATTTAGTCATAGAGAAAGATCCCTTTTTAAGAGGATGTTTAGCAACTTTAGCAGGTATAGGATCAGGCAATATGGTACCAGAGGGAACAAAGCATTCATACAAGGATTTAGCTTTAGACACAGAAGGCTCATTTCTAATTGGTTTAGAATAGCCAATGCCATGCATTCCATTTCTGCTTACGCCATAGATCATTGAAGCCATTAAGCTTCTATCTACGTTTTTAGCCAGGAATCTTTGAAAAGATTTTTCATACTTAGATTCATGCTTACTATCAGAGGCATCGCAGGCAATAACTTCTTCTAACTTAGCAATTTGATTCTTAAGCACAGAGTTAGAATTAACTAAAGCATGGTTATCATTTTTCAAATCAGATATGATTTTCTCATGTTCAGAAGGAGTTTTAGAAACAGCAGATAAGTTCTTTTTCAGCTTCTTATGCTTAGACAACAAGGAGTTATACTTATCCATGATATCAGACAAAGCATGTTTCAGTTCAGAGGTAGAGAAGGAAGCGAATACCTCATTTTCATCGTCAGAGTCTGGATCTCCTTCTGATTCTGAGTCAGAGTCAACAGCTTCCTTTGACTCTGCTCCTTTGTCTTTGACAATGGCCATGAGTCCTTGGACTTCACCATCAGAGTCAACATCCTCTGACTCTGATTCATCGAATGTCACCATCAGACTCTTCTTGGTCTTGAAGTGCTTCTTTGGCTTCTTGTCTTTCTTCAACTTTGGACAATCACTTTTGTAGTGCCCAGATTC
The DNA here is from genome assembly GCF_012489685.1 of Lotus japonicus. Classification (NCBI taxonomy): domain Eukaryota; kingdom Viridiplantae; phylum Streptophyta; class Magnoliopsida; order Fabales; family Fabaceae; genus Lotus; species Lotus japonicus. The sequence goes on from NC_080043.1 coordinate 68,388,705, forward strand.
TTTGCACTCAAAGCATGTGACTTCCCTGATTGAAGACTTCTTCTGGCCTGAGGACTCATACTTGCCTTTTGCCTTTCCAGAGCCTTTGAACTTGCTCTGCCTGTGCTTCCAGATGCGGTTGAGTCTCTTGGAGATCAGAGTCAGCTCATCTTCACCAGAATCTTCTGATGCTTCTTCAGATTCTTCTTCTTCAGTTAGAAGAGCCTTTGACTTCTCAACCTTAGCCTTTTCAGATTTGGATTTCAAGGCTATGGACTTTTTCCTCAGATCTTGCATCTCTGAGCGTTTCAGCTCATGGCATTTCAAAATGCTGATGAGTTCTTCTAAACTCATATTCTCAACGTCTCTCGTGAGCTCTATTGAAGTCACCAAAGGCATCCAGCTTTCAGGAAGACACCTGATGACCCTTATGACATGATCTTTTGTTGTGTAGCTTTTGTTGAGAGGTCGTATGCCAGCTACAAGCAATTGAAATCTGGAGAACATTTCTTCAATGGACTCATTTGGCTCCATGATGAAGGATTCATACTTTTGGATCAAAGACAATGCCTTTGATTCTTTGACTTTCTTGTTTCCTTCATGAGACATCTTCAGATAATCAAAAATGCCTTTAGCAAACTCACGATCTGTAATCTTCTGGTACTCCTCATAAGAAATAGCACTTAGAAGAATTGCTCTTGCTTTGTGATGTTGTGAGTACAGCTTCTTTTGATCTGCAGTCATCTCTGACCTTGGGATCTTCTTGCCATCTGCATCAACTGGACGCTCGTAGCCATCCACAATAATATCCCAGAGATCTGCATCGAAACCCAGAAAGAAACTTTCCAGTCTATCTTTCCAATATTCGAACCTTTGACCGTCGAACATAGGAGGCTTTGCATTGTAACCATCTCTTTGAGTTTCACTAGTGGTGGCAGCCATTGTTTTTCACACCGGCCCGGATCACTGAACACTGTTAGGTGTGGTAATCAGAACTTGCGCTCTGATACCAATTGAAGGTATGAAAAACGGTAGAAAGGGGGGGTTTGAATAACGTTTTCAGTACAAAACTACCACCTTAAAGATTTTGACAAATCTTTCGAGAACTTAAGTGCTAAAGATAAGAGATAGAAAAGCACACAAGGATTTTATCCTGGTTCACTTGATAAATCACTCAAGCTACTCCAGTCCACCCGTTAAGGTGATTTCTTCCTTCTTAGAATGAAGGCAATCCACTAATCAGGTAAGAGTTACAACTGCACTTGAAACCTACAAGTGACTAACAATTACACTGACTTAGCTCACACTAAGATTCACTCTCTTAGTCTTCTCTAGGATCCGATCAACCTTGATCTCCTAAAGGAACTAAACAAACTGTTTATCAAAGAATTGTTTACAAGAGATTTGCTTCTAAAAAGCTAATAGTAAACTCAATGAATTTCAGATGAAAGAAAGCTTAGAAGAATTTGAATTTTTCTTGCGCGTATGTGAATGCTACTTGCCGCTTCTTTCAGTCTTCAGCCTCTTTATATACTCCAAGGATTAGGGTTGAGCGTTGCATGGGAAATGCTACCGTTGGAGGGCAGTTTTGTCTGGATCAGTACCACCAGAGAACTTAGGTGGGTTTTGCCTCTTGAAATCATTCAGACCTTTGTTTTGGTCCAGAGTTACTTCCCTCTGGCGCTGATGCTGTTCACGTGCCTCCTCAGCAGCACGCCTCATCGCATTATCGTTTGCTTGCGCTGTCACGGCTTGGGCCATAGTGGCCATCATCGCAGCTAATTGGTTAGTATTCACCATGTTCTGTTAAGTTAAGCAAACAGTTAGTACTCATCATAAGATAGCATCTAGTATAACTATACAATATGATTAAGCAATAACTTCAATCAATTCTAAGCGAAAAATCGCTTGCAGACAATCAATTTTCACTCTTTGCAGAGTCACACAACCTAGCACAGAAGACCTATTCCCCAACAACTCCCGAAAGACTCGACCGTGCTCTGATACCACAATGTAACACCCCGATTTCGGTGGCGTCACTTTAGTAACCAAAAGATAAACTAATGCGGAAAAACGTGAATATTTTTTTTTTCCGATATAAACATAGACAAGACTGAACTAAATAAAACCCAACAGTAACGATAAACAGAACTAATATACAATATATATTACAGCCCCCGTTGTAAGTAGAAACCTCGTCACGAGTAACCTCCAGTGACGGAAAGTAGAAAGTGTAGCGCCCGTAGGCAATATATACAAACCAAAAGAAAAAGGTAAGTGTCCGCAACACCATCCCTCAAAAACTGAGAATAAGCTGGCCCATCGGCCTGAAGCAAGACCTCCAAAGTCCAACCAACTCTCTGTGATTTCCGTAGAGAAATCACACAAAAAGCTATCGGCGGGAAACTACCCTGTTCCCAAAGAAAACAAATGATGTTCAGAGCTAAGACTCTACTCCTACACTAATCCCATCTCGAGGAGCTCACACCAGCACTAAAACCTACATGCTAGCATGATCGTCGTCCGAATCTGAATTCCAGAACGACCTAGTCTATGTACACCATCCGTCCTCCTCTCGCGATCGCGATGCGCTCCTATTCCCGCATCTCAACTCTAGTCCCCCCCGATGGGTGAACCGTCGTGAACCAGCCCGCCAAAGACATCTGACAATGGGCGTTTGTCCGCCAAAGCACACACAGAAGACGCGAGGGTCAACTCCAAAGAATTATTTAAATAATGCCACCAATAGATAACGATAAAAGATTAGCCACTTAGGCTTATAGCTAGGGATAACATCCTAGGGTTGTATATTTCACAATAACATAAACGACAATAATAACACTTAACATGTTCCAAATAGAATTAACAAGTAGCAATCACACTCAGCAACTAAGTCAGTATGCATGTTGCATGAAATGATATGCAGGTTAACCCAGTCAACCAACATGCAATCTGGAACGGATGGGCATCAAACGGATCAATCCTAGCACCAGCAACGGTGGGACCATTTCTGCCCGCGTGCCTCTTACACCACACAAAGGTAGCCAGATCAGCATAAAACCCGAAGGCCTGCCATTCGGTCTGCTACTAAGAGTCACCTAGCAGCGCTCTTACGCGGAAATCCCGGTCTTATAACCATTTTGGAATCCGCCGTGGTCCGGTATCTCGCCGTGTTTAAACCACTTAATGAGTGCATGCAATGCAGTGATTAGCCAAACAACGTCTCCGAATCTCACTCGACACGTCGCCACGTGTTCTAGCTAAATTAATGTCTCTAAAAGCTTACCCTAAGGTAAAGTCGATTCTGCGACAAAAGACACTTCTTCACATCAACACATAACCCACGATGATCTCCAATTCATCCGACTCATCTCAATCCGATGGTCACAACTGCTCAACGAGCACAGAGTATCACACTCTCGGAAACTAACGGTTTCCCAGACTTATCCCCAGGATAGCCCAACAACACATAGCTGCTCCAACAGCACAAGAGTATCCCGCATTCACAAGGTCTCACGCCTCTGTGAAGATCCATGCTTTCCACAAGGTCTCACGCCTCAGTGGAGTATCACGCATTCACAAGGTCTCACGCCTCAGTGAAGCTTCTCGGCTCATCCCTTGGATGGCTAGACAAACTGCTCAACGAGCGAAGGAGTATCAACATACTCAGAACTTACCAATCTCCTCAACACTTGGATCCGACGACACTTCTCGTTTTCCAAAAACTAAGATTTGCATCCTAAGCTTCCTTTCGAGTTTATTATCATTAATTGAAGATTTAGAGGTTGTTTAATGTCTTATGAGTTTTCTTTTCAAAATAATATCCTTTTAGTCTTATCGCAAATCCTATTTGTTCTCGGGATCTCCTAATTCCCAAATGATACCAGAGAATGTCTCGATCCATGAAACATCATAACAAGGCCCGAATCTCATTCGTCCTATCAAACTTTCTCAAAACTCTCAAAATAAAATCGGCATGACCGGCCCGCTATTCTCACCATTCAGAAACTCAGATTTCATTGCAAAAGCATAAATACTCAGCACAATCAATCAACATGTCATATATCAACATATTAAGGAATAACCACATAGCACTTAGCATATAAGGCATGCACCACACATCCTAAATTAACCACATAGCACGTAGCATGTAAGTCAATCATAAAAAAAACATTCAGTAGATGAATCATCTACATTGTCAGCCGAAGCCTCAGAAAACATTTTTTCAATCAAACACAAACAAGTGCATAAACAGTAAACAATGTCGAAAGCATCGACCCTAAGCATTAACTAGAGATTCAGTGAGATGCCCTCACCTGTAGATTCTCCAGGATGAACTTCCAACTCTTGTTCACAATCAAAGGCTTGCTCCTCTGGGAATTCCTTAAAATCACCTTTAGAGCAAAACCACAGAAATACTATCAGAATCTATCGGAAACTAAGCTATCAATACGCACTAAGGTTACATGAAGTAATATATACTCCGAGGTACGATAATCTAGCGCGAAAGGACAAGTTTTCGGAAAAGGAATTTTCCTCCTCCTCCCCCTATAGGCTCGGCCACTTTAGGTAATTAGGGGACTCGATTTTTCTTCGATCAAACTTGGTTCCTATGCTTTCATTAGCCGTAACTAAGGGTATTCTGAACTCGGAAAAATTATCGGATCAAAAACTGTCGCAGGGGTATTTTGGTCATGATTTTTAACTTAGAAATTTCAAAACTGAAATCCCAAAAACCAAATTTGACAGGGACGTTACTAACGACGTTTATGACAACTAATCCTACTAGCACTAAGCTAAGGCGATATTTTTTAGCCTAAAGGTTGAAGCTTTACTCCAAAAACTCCAAAAATGGGTATTTAAGGCTAAAATTGATTCCGGCGGAAATCCGGCGACATAACGGAAAATCTAATCCGGCAGAAGTGATCTTGGGCACATAAGGAAGAGGTTTAGAATCAGAAATGAAATATTCAGGATAGTTTTGCAAAAACCTCAAAACTATCAGCTCAGAAAAGTCTACAGAAAAGCTATAGAAAAAGCGATCAGAGGTAAGGATTAGCGACTATACCTCGAAACCTTGAAGCAGCAACTGATTGATCGACGATCAAGCAAGAAATGAAGAAAAGCTCTTCTTCCTCTTCCTTCTATGGAGCTCGCGGCCTTGGAGAGAAAATGGAGGAGTTTTTGTAATTTTTCTCACCTTTCTTGCTATATATAGAGGTTGGCAAAACGCGGTAAAACGAAAGTTTCGCGAATCTGATTTTTCCGGCGTCATTCTCCGTGAATTCAAAGATATGTTTTGGCAAAAGAATTCCAAAACTAAAATGAAGTCTCCTTGTATTTTTAGCGACTAATGCATAATCGGTATAAAACTATTTTACCCGATAAGTTGCTTTTTGCATCGAATGTCGGAATGGAAAACTTCCTTCTGAAGAAAGATTGAAATCATCAAGAGAAATGGGTGTACGCGTGTAGAATCTTCATTTGAAGCTCTGAATAGAAAAAGTCTTCATAGTCGGGTGATTCTAGGGTTTTGAAATACCAGGGATTCGGTTTCGGCAAACTTCCGATGATTGGAATCGGACGTTCGTAGATCCTAGAGTTTCGCCTCGAACCGATTTTGATATATGGAAAAAGAGAAGTTCTAACATTTCTCTGAAGATTTTTGGAATTAACTTCCATCGTGCCTAAAAGTGAAAACTAGCTATATACTAGGGTTTCTGACCTAGGTTTAAGCGTGTAACGATCGTGCTATAACTTTTATCGATCATGATGCAATCCTTTGACTTTTCCTGAACTTTCTCCTTCATAAATTTATTTCATTTGGTAAACTCTAGTTCAGGTTTCCCTTCACAATACATCAATCCTAATCGTAAATGGAAATCTCTTCCACTTATCCTAAGCTTAAAATCTTGGGTCTTACAATTGAAAGCTTTGTCTCCATTTGAATTTGAAGTTTTTGTGAATGCTTTGAGGGAGGGTGTTGGGACACGAATGGAGGGCAAAATGGGAGGTTTGCTGCAGCTTTGAGAGACCTAAAAAGGCTAAGTTAGAAACCTAACCACATACTCTCATTTTCCCACACAAATTCAGAAGAGAAAAGAAAAGAAAACAAGAGAGAAAGAGTGGGAGAGGGTGGCGGCTAGAGAGAAAGAAAGAAGAAGAAGAAGAGGAAAAGCAAGAGAAACCAAGAGAAGATCAAGAGAGAAAGAAGGAGAGCAAGCAAGGACTGTGAGTAGCAGCAAGGAGAGGGCTTCTTCATTCATCCTTTTCATCATCTCTCTCATTCCAATCAGCTAAGGTAAGGGTAGAGTCTAGGTTTCTTGATGAAAATTTCATGAAAGCATGATTAAAGGTTGAATCTTTATGAAGATGAATGATGTATGAGAATGCATGAGAGGTTTAGGGCTTGATTATCTGCCATATGCACGTGATGCCTACTGTTTAAGATGATGAGATGATGGATGCCATGCCTCTTTGCAAATCACTATTATAGATGTCACCCTTGCTATGAGTTTTGCTTAGATCCGATTCATGATGATTCATATGCCTAAGATTGATTAAATTCTTAATGATTATGATGATATGTTGCTACTGGAATTTAGAGGAGGAATATGTGTTGTATGTTTGCTGGAACATGGCCTAGAAACCTTGGACTCAAATGGTTAGAAATTAATTTGAAGGTAAAAGTATCACTGCCAGTTTTCTGTACTGGACAGCGAACTTCAGAGCCTAATATCACCTAATTCTGTGTCTCTGATGAAAACGTGATAAACTAGAAAGTTGTATATTTTCCAAATAGCTTTCCAGGCATGTATAGTATGTCAATTTAGGCTGAGCAATGAATTCTGGAGACCAGTTTTAATGCACACTGTTCCTGCTGTCTAAATGCTAGGGTTCGAGTAGAAGAGGAACTTGGACAGCAAGGAGCAGATTATCCAAGCTTCATTCTTCCATTATTTTCATATCAAGAAATCAAGGTATGGTCTGATCTCTAGGACATGGGTAGAGTTTAAGGATTTCTATGTGAAAAGCTATGATTTCATGTGTACAAAAATGCGGTTTTGGTGGATTTTTCTTTAGCTTTTTGATGTATTGATTGTTTCTGATTGCTACTGGAATTTTCACCATATTTGTGAAGCTTGTGTGATGCCATGATAAGTAGGTTAATGTTTGGCAAATGACCCTAGGTCTTGTGTATGGAAACCATGAGTTTATGCCAAATTTGCCTAGATTTTCACATGATTTTAACATGTAATTGTGACATGATCAATTCTGGATTTTTGGAGAGTATATGCTTATGGTTGTTGGCTGGACATTGACTTGTGAAGTTGAGATGGAAGTAAGGAAGAGTTTTAGAAAATCTTGGACCCTTTAGGTTTCGGCTAAGCCACTTTTGAGGTTGTTGGCAAGTTTTCTTCCTTCCGATTCATGCACAAGTTTATGTGATGACTTGATTGATGAAGTTGCCATGACTTAAGTGTTGATGTGCATGAGAATATGATTATGTGCTCGATATTGCTTATTTGATGCCTGATTTGAATATTGCCAAAAGGTCGCTCATCCAGCTGTAATTCCTTTTAGTGCTGTGGTTATTATTGTGATTATATTGTATAAGTCTTGTGAAGATGTTAAGACTCTAGGTTGACTAATAGAGCCCTAACAAAGAGAAATGAGAACTTAATCACTTGCAAGTAAAATGTGATGTAATTGGAACATAGGTCTAGTGAGGACTATGGACCATGAGAACGATGGTACCGTTAGAGACAAACGGTTACTTGCACGCGAGGGTGTTTTGTGGGTTGTACGGTGTGTCCCCATGTGATTTAGTTGGCTGCGGTCACCTTGTGATTCTGTGGACGGACGGTGTGTCCGGCGGACGGTGTGTCTGACCCTGTTATTTGTTTATGTGTTTATTCGGGGGGGGGGGGTAGATGGTGACCACTACGATATTGGATTCTATCGTGAGATGGGAGATCGTTCTGAGTAGGCCAGCGGAAGACCGACGCTGGGAGACCGACGGTTCCGGAGAGTCTACGTCGGCGATGCGGAGCTCTTAGGGAGGGACAGATCTAGGACGGTTGTGGAGAGGCAGATCCTTAGGGATGGGACTGTTGTGCTGCCACATCCTCCCGCTAGGTTTCATCAGACTACAGTGGACGAGGAGGAAGAGGATCCTTCGGAGGACACTACAGTGGAGTCACGGTTGGTCGAGGAGGAGGAGGCAGTGGAGTCTTCACCACCAGAGGCCAAGTCGGGAGTCTGTGCGCAGCGTGTACCTGGGCGTCCAAAGTGCTTTAGAGTGGGACCTCGAAGAGCGTGATAAAGCTGGAGCAGTCTAAGAAGAGAGCGCGTGGAGCGGGAGCTGACGTTCCGGAGCGGGATCAGGATTAGAGTGTTCCTTTCTGTGGGGCTGGGAATTCGTGTCGAACTATTATTTATCATTTTTACTTTCGGGCTTTCTTTCGATGTACTTTGATGTAGGGCTTCAGCCCAAGGTTTAATTTATGTACTTTAAAGTTACAGTTGTAAGATCAAGTTTTGATCTAGTAGTACAACTCTATGTTTTGATGATTACAAGTTAACCTTTTGATATGAACAATTGTGGTACTCTAACGTGTTTTTCTGAGTGTGCTATTTACAGGCTCTGACCTCAACTCAATCTCACACAAATCAGAAGCACTGTGTATAAAGAGTGACCCAAGCAACGCTTTCGCATTCACCATGTTCAGTATGAACAGTGGAAAAGCTTCAGAAGTTCTGAAGCTATACAAACTCTGATGTGGACTCAGTCGCTAGAAGCTCTGAAGATCCAGAAGTTCTGATAACCAAGAAACACTGAAGGTTCAGATGTTCTGATGGTGTAGAAGACTCTGAAGATCCAGAAGCTGAATAGTGGAAACTCTGAAGTCCAGAAGCAAGAAACTCTGAAGGCCATGTTCTTCCCTCTGAGTTCAGAATCAGAAGATACAATGGTCAGAGGATCTGTGCTTTCCCTCTGACTCTGATCAACCGGCTTCACAAGTTCCAATATGAAGTATTCCTCTGATCAGAAGTCTCCTAGGTTAAAAGGTCAAGTCGCTATCCAAGTACAAAAGCAAGTGTACCTTCCTGACGACCTACCTAACGTTCTCAGCCACAGCAGAAGCTGGATTTTCCAGAACTGCCCTCCAACGGTAGCATTTCCCATGCAACGCTCAACCCTAATCCTTGGAGTATATATAAAGGCTGAAGATTGAAAGAAGCGGCTAGAAGAAACTAGTAAGAAGCAATACACACGCGCAAGACATATTCAAAAATATTCTAAGCTTTCTTTCATCTTGTAATTTATTTAGTTTACACTCAGCTTATTTAGAAGCAAACCTTTGTAAACACCAACCTCAAACGGTTGTTTGATTTTCCTTAAGGGACCGGGTAGGTCAGTATCCTTAAGAAGACTAAGAGAGTGATTCTTAGTGGTAGTTCCTTTAGGAGATCAAGGTTGATCGGATCCTAGAGAAGACTAAGAGAGTGAATCTTAGTGTGAGCTAAGTCAGTGTAATTGTTAGTCACTTGCAGGTTTCAAGTGCAGTTGTAACTCTTACCTGATTAGTGGATTGCCTTCATTCTAAGAAGGAAGAAATCACCTTAACGGGTGGACTGGAGTAGCTTGAGTGATTCATCAAGTGAACCAGGATAAAATCCTTGTGTGTTTTTTTTTATCTCTTATCTTTTGCACTTGAGTTCTCGAAAGATTTGCCAAAATCTTTAAGGTGGTAGTTTTGTACTGAAAACGTTATTCAAACCCCCCCTTTCTACCGTTTTTCATACCTTCAATTGGTATCAGAGCGCAAGTTCTGATTACCACACCTAACAGTGTTCAGTGATCCGGGCCGGTGTGAAAAACAATGGCTGCCACCACTAGTGAAACTCAAAGAGATGGTTACAATGCAAAGCCTCCTATGTTCGACGGTCAAAGGTTCGAATATTGGAAAGATAGACTGGAAAGTTTCTTTCTAGGTTTCGATGCAGATCTCTGGGATATTATTGTGGATGGCTACGAGCGTCCAGTTGATGCAGATGGCAAGAAGATCCCAAGGTCAGAGATGACTGCAGATCAAAAGAAGCTGTACTCACAACATCACAAAGCAAGAGCAATTCTTCTAAGTGCTATTTCCTATGAGGAGTACCAGAAGATTACAGATCGTGAGTTTGCTAAAGGCATTTTTGATTCTCTGAAGATGTCTCATGAAGGAAACAAGAAAGTCAAAGAATCAAAGGCATTGTCTTTGATCCAAAAGTATGAATCCTTCATCATGGAGCCAAATGAGTCCATTGAAGAAATGTTCTCCAGATTTCAACTGCTTGTAGCTGGCATACGTCCTCTCAACAAGAGCTACACAACAAAAGATCATGTCATAAGGGTCATCAGGTGTCTTCCTGAAAGTTGGATGCCTTTGGTGACTTCAATAGAGCTCACGAGAGACGTTGAGAATATGAGTTTAGAAGAACTCATCAGCATTTTGAAATGCCATGAGCTGAAGCGCTCAGAGATGCAAGATCTGAGGAAAAAGTCCATAGCCTTGAAATCCAAATCTGAAAAGGCTAAAGTTGAGAAGTCAAAGGCTCTTCAAGCTGAAGAAGAAGAATCTGAAGAAGCATCAGAAGATTCTGGTGAAGATGAGCTGACTCTGATCTCCAAGAGACTCAACCGCATCTGGAAGCACAGGCAGAGCAAGTTCAAAGGCTCTGGAAAGGCAAAAGGCAAGTATGAGTCCTCAGGCCAGAAGAAGTCTTCAATCAGGGAAGTCACATGCTTTGAGTGCAAAGAATCTGGGCACTACAAAAGTGATTGTCCAAAGTTGAAGAAAGACAAGAAGCCAAAGAAGCACTTCAAGACCAAGAAGAGTCTGATGGTGACATTCGATGAATCAGAGTCAGAGGATGTTGACTCTGATGGTGAAGTCCAAGGACTCATGGCCATTGTCAAAGACAAAGGAGCAGAGTCAAAGGAAGCTGTTGACTCTGACTCAGAATCAGAAGGAGATCCAGACTCTGACGATGAAAATGAGGTATTCGCTTCCTTCTCTACCTCTGAACTGAAACATGCTTTGTCTGATATCATGGATAAGTATAACTCCTTGTTGTCTAAGCATAAGAAGCTGAAAAAGAACTTATCTGCTGTTTCTAAAACTCCTTCTGAACATGAGAAAATCATATATGATTTGAAAAATGATAACCATGCTTTAGTTAATTCTAACTCTGTGCTTAAGAATCAAATTGCTAAGTTAGAAGAAGTTATTGCCTGCGATGCCTCTGATAGTAAGCATGAATCTAAGTATGAAAAATCTTTTCAAAGATTCCTGGCTAAAAGCGTAGATAGAAGCTTAATGGCCTCAATGATCTATGGCGTAAGCAGAAATGGAATGCATGGCATTGGCTATTCTAAACCAATTAGAAATGAGCCTTCTGTGTCTAAAGCTAAATCCTTGTATGAATGCTTTGTTCCCTCTGGTACCATATTGCCTGATCCTGTACCTGCTAAAGTTGCTAAACATCCTCTTAAAAAGGGATCTTTCTCTATGACTAAATATCATGCAAATATTCCTTTAAAATATTATGTTGAGACACCCAAGGTGATCTGAACCTCTGGGGTAACTAACAAAAGAGGACCCAGAAAGTGGGTACCTAAGGACAAGATCATCTATGTTGCAGATATCCTTGATAGCTCCACTGAAACACCAATCATGGTATCTGGACAGTGGATGCTCGCGTCACATGACGGGAGAAAAGCGTATGTTCCGAGAGCTGAAACTTAAGCCTGGAGGCGAAGTTGGCTTCGGAGGAAATGAAAAGGGTAAAATTGTTGGTACTGGTACTATTTGTGTAGATAGTAGTCCATGCATTGATAATGTTTTATTGGTAGACGGTTTAACACATAACTTATTGTCTATAAGTCAATTAGCTGACAAGGGTTATGATGTTATATTCAATCAAAAGTCCTGCCGGGCTGTAAGTCAGATCGATGGCTCTATTCTGTTTAACAGCAAGAGGAAGAACAACATTTATAAGATCAGATTATCTGAGTTGGAGGCTCAGAATGTGAAGTGCCTTCTGTCTGTTAATGAAGAGCAGTGGGTATGGCATAGACGGTTAGGGCATGCCAGTATGAGAAAGATTTCTCAGCTGAGCAAGCTAAACCTTGTCAGGGGCTTACCCAATCTGAAGTTCGCTTCAGACGCTCTTTGTGAAGCATGTCAGAAAGGCAAATTCACAAAAGTCCCTTTCAAGGCAAAGAATGTTGTCTCAACCTCAAGGCCGTTGGAACTTCTGCATATCGACCTTTTTGGACCAGTGAAAACTGAGTCTATAGGTGGCAAGAGATATGGGATGGTTATCGTTGATGACTATAGCCGCTGGACATGGGTAAAGTTTCTAACCCGCAAGGATGAGTCTCATGCTGTGTTCTCTACCTTCATTGCTCAAGTGCAAAACGAGAAGGCTTGTAGGATTGTGCGTGTCAGAAGTGACCATGGTGGAGAGTTTGAGAATGACAAGTTTGAGAGTCTGTTTGATTCCTATGGAATTGCACATGATTTCTCTTGTCCCAGAACTCCTCAACAAAATGGTGTTGTTGAGAGGAAGAACAGAACTCTTCAGGAGATGGCTAGAACCATGCTCCAAGAAACTGGCATGGCTAAACACTTTTGGGCAGAGGCAGTAAATACAGCATGTTACATTCAGAACAGAATCTCTGTGAGACCAATTCTGAATAAGACTCCTTATGAATTGTGGAAGAACACAAAACCCAACATTTCTTATTTTCATCCTTTTGGCTGTGTTTGTTATGTTCTCAATACTAAGGATAGATTGCATAAATTTGATGCTAAGTCTTCTAAGTGTCTATTACTTGGTTATTCTGATAGATCTAAAGGTTTTAGATTTTATAATACTGATGCTAAGACTATTGAAGAATCTATTCATGTTAGATTTGATGATAAGCTTGACTCTGACCAGTCAAAGCTAGTTGAAAAGTTTGCAGATTTAAGCATTAATGTTTCTGACAAAGGCAAAGCTCCAGAGGAAGTTGAGCCAGAGGAAGATGAACCAGAGGAAGAAGCTGGTCCCTCTAACTCACAAACTCTGAAGAAGAGCAGAATCACTGCAGCTCACCCTAAGGAATTGATTCTGGGCAACAAAGATGAACCAGTCAGAACCAGATCTGCCTTCAGACCCTCTGAAGAGACCTTGCTGAGTCTGAAAGGATTGGTGTCCTTAATTGAACCCAAGTCCATAGATGAAGCTCTTCAGGACAAGGATTGGATTCTGGCCATGGAAGAAGAATTGAATCAATTCTCCAAGAACGATGTTTGGAGCTTAGTGAAGAAGCCTGAGAGTGTCCATGTTATTGGAACGAAATGGGTATTCAGAAACAAGCTAAATGAGAAAGGAGATGTAGTCAGAAACAAGGCAAGGCTAGTTGCTCAAGGCTACAGCCAGCAGGAAGGAATAGACTACACTGAAACATTTGCTCCGGTAGCAAGACTGGAGGCAATTAGACTGTTGATCTCCTTCTCAGTAAATCACAACATAGTTCTACATCAGATGGACGTGAAGAGTGCCTTCCTAAATGGTTATATCTCAGAGGAAGTCTATGTTCATCAACCCCCAGGTTTTGAAGATGAAAAGAAACCAGACCATGTGTTCAAATTGAAGAAATCACTCTACGGTCTGAAGCAAGCTCCCAGAGCATGGTATGAGAGACTCAGCTCATTCCTTCTGGAGAATGAGTTTGTAAGGGGTAAAGTAGATACAACTCTTTTTTGCAAGACTTATAAAGATGATATCTTAATTGTGCAAATTTATGTTGATGATATTATATTTGGTTCTGCTAATCAATCTCTATGCAAAGAATTTTCTGAGATAATGCAGGCTGAATTTGAGATGAGTATGATGGGAGAATTAAAGTACTTTCTGGGAATACAAGTTGATCAAACACCAGAAGGAACATATATCCATCAGAGCAAGTACACTAAAGAACTTCTGAAGAAGTTCAATATGCTGGAATCTACAGTGGCCAAGACTCCAATGCATCCTACATGCATTCTGGAGAAAGAAGATAAAAGTGGTAAAGTATGTCAGAAGCTCTATCGTGGCATGATAGGTTCACTTCTATACTTAACTGCATCTAGGCTAGACATACTATTTAGTGTTCATTTATGTGCTCGTTTCCAATCAGATCCAAGGGAAACCCACTTAACTGCTGTTAAGAGGATCCTAAGGTATCTGAAAGGCACCACTAACCTTGGCTTGATGTATAAGAAAACATCAGAGTATAAGCTTTCAGGTTATTGTGATGCTGATTATGCTGGAGATAGAACAGAGAGAAAAAGTACTTCTGGAAATTGTCAATTTCTGGGAAGCAATCTAGTCTCATGGGCAAGCAAGAGGCATCAACCATTGCACTATCAACTGTAGAGGCAGAATATATCTCAGCAGCAATATGCAGCACTCAGATGCTCTGGATGAAACATCAGCTGGAGGATTATCAGATCCTTGAGAGCAATATCCCAATTTATTGTGATAACACTGCTGCAATCTCGTTGAGCAAGAATCCTATCTTGCATTCAAGGGCAAAGCACATTGAGGTAAAGTATCACTTCATTAGAGATTATGTGCAGAAGGGCGTACTTCTTCTGAAGTTTGTTGATACTGACCATCAATGGGCAGATATCTTTACAAAGCCCTTAGCTGAAGATAGATTTAATTTTATTCTGAAAAATCTAAACATGGACTTTTGTCCAGAGTGAAGATGGATCAGAACCTCTGACTATGATACTTCTTGATCAGAAGATGTCTAGTCCAGAAGGTAACTCAATCAGAGTGTGTGTGCCCACTGGTACTGACTCTGAAGCTGAGACAACAACACGTGCGTCAGAATTTCTGATGCATAGTTCCTTGTGCCCGCGTGACAGTCTGTTATGATTGCGTGTAGATATGCTTATCTCCTGTGTGTGATTGTGTATTTTACTGTTACTATCTATCTTTAATTTTCAACCGTTGATCTTAAAGTGCTTTTTGAATCAACAACGGTTATTTGATAAAACCCACTATACACACACGTTCTCTCTCACTTCCGGTTTTCACTCTCGCACTCTCTGCTTTTCAAAACCGCCTCCTTCTTGATTTCTCTCTCGATCTCTCTTCATCTTTCAAACTTCATCTTCTACCTCAAACCTTCAACCTCTTCAAAATGGTGAGAGAAACCAGAAGATCTACTGCAGATGCACCTCAGTTCCCTCACATGGTAGTCGGTTTGGCAACGGGTCAACAAGGCTCTGAGAACCCGGCACAAGAACAAGTTCAAGCTCAAGAGCAGGTTGTTCCTATTGCAGAACGGGGCTGTGCCGTTCACTGTGTATTTCCTCCTGAGGAACTCCAAGTCCTGGCAGAATGGAGATTCAACCTCGACAATTTGGCTGCAAATGGGTTTGATCTTCGTCCTGAAGTCCAAGCTCAAGGTTGGGGAAACTACTTCAATCGACTTCGAGGACCGGTGTATGAGAAATTGGTAAAGGAATTCTGGAAGCACGCAGACTGCGATGACACTCAGGTGGTCTCTCACATTCTTGGCAGGAAGATCATCATCATTGAGAAGTCATTCGTGAATCTGCTAGGAGCAGAAACTGCTTATGGGTATCGGTTCCAACTGACGGAATCCAAGCTGAAACCCAGCACCAAGGACATCGTCAACAAGGCCCTGTACACCACCTTCAAACCGGGCAAGACGAGTTACAAGGTGATGGACCTTCACCCCAAACTGAGAATCTGGCACAAGATCCTGCTCAACTGCATAAACCAGAGACCGAAGGGCAGTTCTCCAGACTACATCAACTTCAACCAGAAGGCGATGCTGTTCTTCATTCAGAACAAGGAGAAGATCTGCCTTCCCTACTTCCTGTTCTCCTACTTAAAGGAATGCATCCGGAAGTCTCGCACCACCGCCTCCATCAAGTCTGCAATCAAATATATCCCTTTTGGGAGGCTGCTCTCAGACTTTCTCATTGAAAGCAACTTGGTGCAAGATTTGATCGATGCTGGTTGCACAGAGGATTTAAGCACAATTGTCAGTGATGTCTTCACTGCAAACTCCTTGAAGAAGATGGGCTTAATCCAGAAGAAGATTGCTCCTGCTCATGAAGACACATCTTCTGAGATCAGAGGAAGAAGAATGCCTCTGAATGACTACCCTCTGTGGACTCAAGCAGACCATCCTGAAGCCATCAGATGCTATGTTGAAGACCTCAGGGCTCAAGGTTTCGAAATTGACCTTGATGATTTCATCAGCAGACTACCGCCAGCTCCAGAGTATTCTTCTCCTCCAAAGAAGAAAACCAAGAGGAAGATGGTTCTGGAAGAATCCTCAGAGGAATCTGATGTCCCTCTGGTCAAGAAACCGAAGAGCAAGCCTGATGATGATGATGGTGATGATAGTGAGGATGGTCCTCCAAAGAAGAAGCAGAAGAAGGTCAGAATTGTGGTGAAGCCTACTCGGGTGGAACCAGCTGCTGCAGTGGTCAGAAGGACTGAAGCTCCTGCCAGAGTGACTCGATCATCAGCACATACAAGTAAGCCTGCACTTGCTTCTGATGATGATTTGAATTTATTTGATGCACTTCCTATTTCTGCCTTACTTCAACACTCCTCAAATCCCCTCACTCCTATTCCTGAATCCCAGCCAGCCGCACAAACCACCACTCCACCACATTCCCCAAGATCTTCCTTCTTTCAACCTTCTCCTACTGAAGCACCTCTCTGGAATTTGCTTCAGACCCAAACCTCTAGGTCAGAAGATCCAACCTCTCTCCTTACCATTCCATACGACCCATTACCTTCTGAACCCATCATCCATGACCAACCCGAGCCCAACCAAACAGAACCACAACCCAGAACGTCTGATCACTCTGCTCCCAGAGCATAGAACCACGGATACAGACTCTTCAACAGCCTTCACCCCTGTATCCTTCCCAATCAATGTCATTGACTCTCCTCCCTCCAATACCTCTGAATCAATTAGAAAATTCATGGAGGTTAGGAAAGAGAAGGTATCTGCCTTGGAAGAATATTACCTTACCTGTCCAAGCCCTAGGCAATATCCTGGCCCTAGACCTGAACGTCTAGTTGACCCAGATGAACCTATCTTGGCCAATCCTATCCAAGAGGCAGACCCCTTAGTTCAACAAGCTCATCCTGTCCCTGACCAACAAGAGCCCATTCAACCAGACCCTGAACCTGAACAATCAGTGTCTAACCAATCCTCGGTTAGATCACCTCACCCTCTGGTTGAAACTTCAGACCCTCACCGTGGAACCTCTGAACCCAATGCTCCCATAATTAACATTGGTTCTCCACAAGGGGCCTCTGAAGCTCATAGCAGCAATCACCCAGCCTTTCCTGAAACCAACCTCTCCATCATTCCCTATACTCACCTCCAACCCACATCTCTCTCTGAGTGCATCAATATTTTCTATCATGAAGCCTCCTTGAGGCTCTGCAATGTGCACGGTCAGACTGATCTCAGTGAGAATGCTGAACATGTGGCTGATGAGTGGAGCGACTTGCACCAGTTGTGTTTTCTCCTGCTGCTTCTGCTTCCATTCCAGAACCTCAAGCTGCTCAGAATGTTCCTTCCAGCTCGACTCAGACAAGCTCTTCCAGACTCGACATCATGGAACAACGTCTTGACACTCATGAATCCATGCTGTTTGAGATGAAGCAAATGATGATGGAACTTCTGAGACGCACTGACAAACCTTAGTTTTTAGGATCTCTTCTTTTTCTTCTTTTTCGTTAACTTTGTTAAACTCTGTTTTCTTTTATTTACTTATTTTCATTTGTTCGTTTGTGATTCTATATGCATATATCTATATATATTTGTGTCACATATGTTTGCTCAACTCGTTTTATTCATAATTGTTCTATGTTTACATCATAATTCTTTCCATCATACATTATTCCCTACATCTAGAATGGAGGATCCTTCCTCATTCTTCTGCATTCTTGGCGCTGCTCCACTTTTTCCTTCTCCAGACGATCCAGTGTATACTCTATGTTGCCGAGTTTGATGCTCAGCTCATCTTTCTCTAGACTATCTTCTGTCGTCTTGAGTCTCTTTTCCACAGTCTCCTTCTCTTCCAGCAGATTCAGCTCCCGCTGGCAAAGCTCCTGAATCTCCTCCACGAAGCAGAGGAACTCCTTCAGATCTTTCTCCATCTCTGGACCAAGATCTTCTTCCAGCAGTGTCTTCGTCAGCTCTTGTATGGTCTTTGTACCATCGGGATGCCTAATATTGAGGAACATATCTTCCTCAAAAGCCTTCCTTTTGAGCTCTTCTAATGCCATTCTGTATGATGCCATTTTTTCTTACTGAAAATTATTCGAGGTGTGAAGCTTACCTTTCTCTCCAACGCTTTTTATAGGCTTCACTTTCCCTCTGAAAGTTAATGCTATTACAGTTTCTCGAGGTTAAGTTCTTGGTAACTGACCCTTCTATTTACTCACTTGACCGGTGGTAAACGTTCATCCCTTGCATTAACTCTTCTATTTATTTTCGCCTAACTCTGATTCTTCCATCGTTTTCATTTTCTTTAAACTTAGACCTTCTCTAAGGGGGAGTACCTTGTACTTCAAGCTAAGTTTTTCACACCCCAAGCTTTTTGCTTATGACAAAAAGGGGGAGTAAACCCAGTTTTTGATGTGTAAGATGTGTTAGTGTGACTTATTTTTCTTTTGGAGATTTTAAGAGTTCCACCTTCATGACCATAGATATGTCACTGGGCAAATACAAGGAATACATTTCACTTCTTCTGAAGTGATTCTAAGTTGACTCTGATACCCAAGACTCTGATACCTTGTCCACGACTCTGATCACTTATGCGCTCTGATTATTCGTTTTTCATCTATGTCATAAGTTTTTCACTCTGAACTCTTACACCATTTAGCTCAGAATCTAGACTTTACTAACGTTTTCATCAAGTATTAGATTCAGGGGGAGCTAAGCTCAGAATCAAGCAGTGACTTGAATTCAGAATGAGCAAGATAAACTATTCACATCAGGATAAGTATTATTCTATATCTCTAAACTCTGAGTGAATTCAGTTTAATGTTTAAGAACTGTTCATCAAAAATCTTAGTTTTGTCATCATCAAAAAGGGGGAGATTGTAAGATCAAGTTTTGATCTAGTAGTACAACTCTATGTTTTGATGATTACAAGTTAACCTTTTGATATGAACAATTGTGGTACTCTAACGTGTTTTTCTGAGTGTGCTATTTACAGGCTCTGACCTCAACTCAATCTCACACAAATCAGAAGCACTGTGTATAAAGGGTAACCCAAGCAACGCTTTCGCATTCACCATGTTCAGTATGAACAGTGGAAAAGCTTCAGAAGTTCTGAAGCTATACAAACTCTGATGAGGACTCAGTCGCTAGAAGCTCTGAAGATCCAGAAGTTCTGATAACCAAGAAACACTGAAGGTTCAGATGTTCTGATGGTGTAGAAGACTCTGAAGATCCAGAAGCTGAATAGTGGAAACTCTGAAGTCCAGAAGCAAGAAACTCTGAAGGCCATGTTCTTCCCTCTGAGTTCAGAATCAGAAGATACAATGGTCAGAGGATCTGTGCTTTCCCTCTGACTCTGATCAACCGGCTTCACAAGTTCCAATATGAAGTATTCCTCTGATCAGAAGTCTCCTAGGTTAAAAGGTCAAGTCGCTATCCAAGTACAAAAGCAAGTGTACCTTCCTGACGACCTACCTAACGTTCTCAGCCACAGCAGAAGCTGGATTTTCCAGAACTGCCCTCCAACGGTAGCATTTCCTATGCAACGCTCAACCCTAATCCTTGGAGTATATATAGAGGCTGAAGATTGAAAGAAGCGGCAAGAGAGAAGAAACTAGCAAGAAGCAATACACACGCGCAAGACATATTCAAAAATATTCTAAGCTTTCTTTCATCTTGTAATTTATTTAGTTTACACTCAGCTTATTTAGAAGCAAACCTTTGTAAACACCAACCTCAAACAGTTGTTTGATTTTCCTTAAGGGACCGGGTAGGTCAGTATCCTTAAGAAGACTAAGAGAGTGAATCTTAGTGGTAGTTCCTTTAGGAGATCAAGGTTGATCGGATCCTAGAGAAGACTAAGAGAGTGAATCTTAGTGTGAGCTAAGTCAGTGTAATTGTTAGTCACTTGTAGGTTTCAAGTGCAGTTGTAACTCTTACCTGATTAGTGGATTGCCTTCATTCTAAGAAGGAAGAAATCACCTTAACGGGTGGACTGGAGTAGCTTGAGTGATTTATCAAGTGAACCAGGATAAAATCCTTGTGTGCTTTTCTATCTCTTATCTTTAGCACTTAAGTTCTCGAAAGATTTGTCAAAATCTTTAAGGTGGTAGTTTTGTACTGAAAACGTTATTCAAACCCCCCCTTTCTACCGTTTTTCATACCTTCAATAGGTTCATCTGGGTCAACTAGACGTTCAGGTCTAGGGCCAGGATATCTCCTAGGGCTTGGACAAGTGAGATAATATTCTTCTAAGGTAGACACCTTTTCTTTTCTAACTTCCATGAATTTTCGAAGGGATTCAGAGTTGTTGGAAGGAGAAGAGTCAGCAACATTTGTTGGGAAGGATACAGGTGTAAGGGCTGTGGAAGAGTCTGTATCCGTGGTTCTGGGAGCCATACGTTCTGATGCTCTTGGGACAGAGTGATCAGAGGTTCTGGGTCCAGGTTCTGTTTGGTTAGGCTCTGGTTTCTCAGGGATGATGGGTTCAGAAGTTAATGGGTTGTACTGGATGGTAATGGGAGAGGTTGGTTCATCTGGCCTAGAGGGTTGGTTCTGGAGCAAATTCCAGAGAGGTGCTTCAGTAGGAGAAGGTTGGAAAAATGAAGACCTTTGAGAATGTGGTGGAGATGTGGTTTGTGCAGCTGGTTGCGACTCAGGAATGGGAGTGAGTGGATTTGAAGATTGTTTGAGCATGGCTGATATGGGGAGTGCATCAAATAAATTCAAGTCATCATCAGAAGCAACTGCAGACTTACTTGATTGTGCTGATGATCTTGTCACTCTGGCAGGAGTTTCAATCCTTCTGATCACTTCAGCAGCTGGTTCCACCCGAGTAGGCTTCATCACAATTCTGACCTGCTTCTTCTTCTTCTTAGGAGAAGGAGGACCATCCTCATTATCACCATCATCACCATCATCTGGCTTGCTGGTTTCATCATGTTTTCTCTTGGATTGACCAGCCTTCTTCCCTTTGGTCAGAGGGACATCTGATTCCTCAGAAGATTCTTCTAGGATCATCTTCCTCTGAACTTTCTTCTTGATAGGAGAAAGAAACTCTGGAGCTGGCGGCAGTCTGCTGAAGAATTCATCGAGATCAATTTCATAGCCTTGAGCCCTTAGGTCTTCAACATAGCACCTAATGGCTTCAGGATTGTCTGCCTGTGTCCACAGAGGGTAGTCATTCAGAGGCACCCTTCTACTTCTGATTTCAGAAGATGTGTCTTCATGGGCAGGAGCAATCTTCTTCTTGACTAGGCCCATTTTCTTTAGAGAATTCGCAGTGAAGACATCACTGACAATGGTGGTCAGATCCTCTGTGCATCCAGCATTGACCAGATCTTGAATGAGGCCACTCTCAATGAAGAGATCAGACAACAGTCTCCCAAGGGGGATATACTTGATTGCTGACTTGATGGAGGCAGTAGTCCTAGACTTCCGGATACACTCCTTCAAGTAGAAGAACAGGAAGTAGGGAAGGCAGATCTTCTTCTTGTCTTGGATGAAGAACAACATCGCCTTCTGATTGAAGTTGATGTAGTCTGGGGAACTGCCCTTTGGTCTCTGGTTTATGCAGTTGAGCAGAATCTTGTGCCAGATCCTGAGCTTGGGATGAAGGTCCATCACTTTGTAATTAGTCTTGCCCGGTTTGTAATTGGTGTACAGGGCCTTGTTGGTCTCATCCTTCGTCTTGGGTTTCAGCTTCGATTCAGTGAATTGGAAACGATACCCAAGAGCAGTTTCTGCACCCAGCAGATTCACGAAAGACTTCTCTGTAATGATGATCTTCCTTCCAAGAATGTGAGATACCACCTGAGTATCATCGCAGTCGGCGTGCTTCCAGAATTCCTTGAAGTTCCTCAGGAGCATATACGCAGTGAACGGCACAGCCCCGTTCTGCAATCGGAATAATCTGCTCTTGAGCTTGACCTTGATCTTGATTCGGATTCTCAGGACCCCTTTGACCTGTTGCTAGACCAACTACCATATGAGGGAACTGGGTTGCATCTGCAGTAGCTCTTCTGGTTTGACTCACCATTTTTGGAGCGGTTGAAGGTTTAGGTAGAAGATGAAGGTTGAAAGATGAAGAGAGATCGAGAGAGAAATCGAGGGTAAGCGGTTTTGAAATTGCAGAAGAGAGAGAGAGAGAGAGTAAAACCGAAAGTGAAGGAGATCGTGTGTGTATAGTGGGTTTTGACAAATAACCGTTGTTGATTCAAAAAGAAATTTAAAATCAACGGTTGAAAATTAAAGATAGATAGTAACAGTAAATACACATATCACACACAGGAGAGAAGCACATCTACACGCAACATGACAGACTGTCACACGGGCACAAGGAACTATGCATCAGAAATACTGACACACGTGTTGCTGTCTCAGCTTCAGAGTCAGTACCAATGGGTACACACACTCTGATTGAGTTACCTTCTGGACTAGACATCTTCTGATCAAGAAGTATCATAGTCAGAGGTTCTGATCCATCTTCACTCTGGACAAAAGTCCATGTTCAGATTTTTCAGAATAAAATTAAATCTATCCTCTGCTAAGGGCTTTGTAAAGATATCTGCCCATTGATGGTCAGTATCAATAAACTTCAGAAGAAGTACGCCCTTCTGTACATAATCTCTAATAAAGTGATACTTTACCTCAATGTGCTTTGCCCTTGAATGCAAGATAGGATTCTTACTCAATGAGATTGCAACAGTGTTATCACAATAAATTGGGATATTGCTCTCAAGGATCTGATAATCCTCCAGCTGATGTTTCATCCAGAGCATCTGAGTGCTGCATATTGCTGCTGAGATATATTCTGCCTCTGCAGTTGATAGTGCAATGGTTGATTGCCTCTTGCTTGCCCATGAGACTAGATTGCTTCCCAGAAATTGACAATTTCCAGAAGTACTTTTTCTCTCTGTTCTATCTCCAGCATAATCAGCATCACAATAACCTGAAAGCTTATACTCTGATGTTTTCTTATACATCAAGCCAAGGTTAGTGGTGCCTTTCAGATACCTTAGGATCCTCTTAACAGCAGTTAAGTGGGTTTCCCTTGGATCTGATTGGAAACGAGCACATAAATGAACACTAAATAGTATGTCTAGCCTAGATGCAGTTAAGTATAGAAGTGAACCTATCATGCCACGATAGAGCTTCTGACATACTTTACCACTTTTATCTTCTTTCTCCAGAATGCATGTAGGATGCATTGGAGTCTTGGCCACTGTAGATTCCAGCATATTGAACTTCTTCAGAAGTTCTTTAGTGTACTTGCTCTGATGGATATATGTTCCTTCTGGTGTTTGATCAACTTGTATTCCCAGAAAGTACTTTAATTCTCCCATCATACTCATCTCAAATTCAGCCTGCATTATCTCAGAAAATTCTTTGCATAGAGATTGATTAGCAGAACCAAATATAATATCATCAACATAAATTTGCACAATTAAGATATCATCTTTATAAGTCTTGCAAAAAAGAGTTGTATCTACTTTACCCCTTACAAACTCATTCTCCAGAAGGAATGAGCTGAGTCTCTCATACCATGCTCTGGGAGCTTGCTTCAGACCATAGAGTGACTTCTTCAATTTGAACACATGGTCTGGCTTCTTCTCATCTTCAAAACCTGGGGGTTGATGAACATAGACTTCCTCTGAAATATAACCATTTAGGAAGGCACTCTTCACGTCCATCTGATGTAGAACTATGTCGTGATTCACTGAGAAAGAGATCAACAGTCTGATTGCCTCTAGTCTTGCTACTGGAGCAAATGTTTCAGTGTAGTCTATTCCTTCCTGCTGGCTGTAGCCTTGAGCAACTAGCCTTGCCTTGTTTCTGACTACATCTCCTTTCTCATTCAGCTTGTTTCTGAATACCCATTTTGTTCCAATTACATGGACACTCTCAGGCTTCTTCACTAAGCTCCAAACATCGTTCTTGGAGAATTGATTCAATTCTTCTTCCATGGCCAGAATCCAATCCTTGTCCTGAAGAGCTTCATCTATGGACTTGGGTTCAATTAAGGACACCAATCCTTTCAGACTGAGCAAGGTCTCTTCAGAGGGTCTGAAGGCTGATCTGGTTCTGACTGGTTCGTCTTTGTTGCCCAGAATCAATTCCTTAGGGTGAGCTGCAGTGATTCTGCTCTTCTTCAGAGTTTGTGAGTCAGAGGGACCAGCTTCTTCCTCTGGTTCATCTTCCTCTGGCTCCGCTTCCTCTGGAGCTTTGCCTTTGTCAGAAACATTAATGCTTAAATCTGCAAACTTCTCAACTAGCTTTGACTGGTCAGAGTCAAGCTTATCGTCAAATCTAACATGAATAGATTCTTCAATAGTCTTAGCATCAGTATTATAAAATCTAAAACCTTTAGATCTCTCAGAATAACCAAGTAATAGACATTTAGAAGATTTAGCATCAAATTTATGCAATCTATCCTTAGTATTGAGAACATAACAAACACAACCAAAAGGATGAAAATAAGAAATGTTGGGTTTTATGTTCTTCCACAATTCATAGGGAGTCTTATTCAGAATTGGTCTCACAGAGATTCTGTTCTGAATGTAACATGCTGTATTTACTACCTCTGCCCAAAAGTGCTTAGCCATGCCAGTTTCTTGGAGCATGGTTCTAGCCATCTCCTGAAGAGTTCTGTTCTTCCTCTCAACAACACCATTTTGTTGAGGAGTTCTGGGACAAGAGAAATCATGTGCAATTCCATAGGAATCAAACAGACTCTCAAACTTGTCATTCTCAAACTCTCCACCATGGTCACTTCTGACACGCACAATCCTACAAGCCTTCTCGTTTTGCACTTGGGCAATGAAGGTAGAGAACACAGCATGAGACTCATCCTTGCGGGTTAGAAACTTTACCCATGTCCAGCGGCTATAGTCATCAACGATAACCATCCCATATCTCTTGCCACCTATAGACTCAGTTTTTACTGGTCCAAAAAGGTCGATATGCAGAAGTTCCAACGGCCTTGAGGTTGAGACAACATTCTTTGCCTTGAAAGGGACTTTTGTGAATTTGCCTTTCTGACATGCTTCACAAAGAGCGTCTGAAGCGAACTTCAGATTGGGTAAGCCCCTGACAAGGTTTAGCTTGCTCAGCTGAGAAATCTTTCTCATACTGGCATGCCCTTGTAAGATCAAGTTTTGATCTAGTAGTACAACTCTATGTTTTGATGATTACAAGTTAACCTTTTGATATGAACAATTGTGGTACTCTAACGTGTTTTTCTGAGTGTGCTATTTACAGGCTCTGACCTCTATTCAATCTCACACAAATCAGAAGCACTGTGCTTAAAGAATGACCCAAGCAACGCTTTCGCATTCACCATGTTCAGTATGAACAGTGGAAAAGCTTCAGAAGTTCTGAAGTTATACAAACTCTGATGTGGACTCAGTCACTAGAAGCTCTGAAGATCCAGAAAGTCTGATAACCAAGAAACACTGAAGGCTCAGATGTTCTGATGGTGTAGAAGACTCTGAAGATACAGAAGCTGAATAGTGGAAACTCTGAAGTCCAGAAGCAAGAAACTCTGAAGGCCATGTTCTTCCCTCTGAGTTCAGAATCAGAAGATACAATGGTCAGAGGATCTGTGCTTTCCCTCTGACTCTGATCAACCGGCTTCACAAGTTCCAATATGAAGCATTCCCCTGATCAGAAGTCTCCTAGGTTTAAAGGTCGGGTCGCTATCCAAGTACAAAAGCAACTGTACCTTCCTGACGACCTACCTAACGTTCTCAGCCACAGCAGAAGCTGGATTTTCCAGAACTGCCCTCCAACGGTAGCATTTCCCATGCATCGCTCAACCCTAATCCTTGGAGTATATAAAGAGGCTGAACACTGAAAGAAACGGCTAGAAGAAGCATTCACATACGCGCAAGACATATTCAAAATCTTCTAAGTTTTCTTTCATCTGAAATTCATTGAGTTTACTATTAGCTTTTTAGAAGCAAATCTCTTGTAAACAATTCTTTGATAAACAGTTTGTTTAGTTCCTTTAGGAGATCAAGGTTGATCGGATCCTAGAGAAGACTAAGAGAGTGAATCTTAGTGTGAGCTAAGTCAGTGTAATTGTTAGTCACTTGTAGGTTTCAAGTGCAGTTGTAACTCTTACCTGATTAGTGGATTGCCTTCATTCTAAGAAGGAAGAAATCACCTTAACGGGTGGACTGGAGTAGCTTGAGTGATTTATCAAGTGAACCAGGATAAAATCCTTGTGTGCTTTTCTATCTCTTATCTTTAGCACTTAAGTTCTCAAAAGATTTGTCAAAATCTTTAAGGTGGAAGTTTTATACTGAAAACGTTATTCAAACCCCCCCCTTTCTACCGTTTTTCATACCTTCAATTGGTATCAGAGCGCAAGTTCTGATTACCACACCTAACAGTGTTCAGTGATCCGGGCCGGTGTGAAAAACAATGGCTGCCACCACCAGTGAAACTCAAAGAGATGGTTACAATGCAAAGCCTCCTATGTTCGACGGTCAAAGGTTCGAATATTGGAAAGATAGACTGGAAAGTTTCTTTCTGGGTTTCGATGCAGATCTCTGGGATATTATTGTGGATGGCTACGAGCGTCCAGTTGATGCAGATGGCAAGAAGATCCCAAGGTCAGAGATGACTGCAGATCAAAAGAAGCTGTACTCACAACATCACAAAGCAAGAGCAATTCTTCTAAGTGCTATTTCCTATGAAGAGTACCAGAAGATTACAGATCGTGAGTTTGCGAAAGGCATTTTCGAATCTCTGAAGATGTCTCATGAAGGAAACAAGAAAGTCAAAGAATCAAAGGCATTGTCTTTGATCCAAAAGTATGAATCCTTCATCATGGAGCCAAATGAGTCCATTGAATAAATGTTCTCCAGATTTCAGTTGCTAGTAGCTGGCATACGACCTCTCAACAAGAGCTACACAACAAAAGATCATGTCATAAGGGTCATCAGGTGTCTTCCTGAAAGTTGGATGCCTTTAGTGACTTCAATAGAGCTCACGAGAGACGTTGAGAATATGAGTTTAGAAGAACTCATCAGCATTTTGAAATGCCATGAGCTGAAGCGCTCAGAGATGCAAGATCTGAGGAAAAAGTCCATAGCCTTGAAATCCAAATCTGAAAAGGCTAAGGTTGAGAAGTCAAAAGCTCTTCAAGCTGAAGAAGAGGAATCTGAAGAAGCATCAGAAGATTCTGATGAAGATGAGCTGACTCTGATCTCCAAGAGACTCAACCGAATCTGGAAGCACAGGCAGAGCAAGTACAAAGGCTCTGGAAAGGCAAAAGGAAAGTCTGAATCCTCAGGCCAGAAGAAGTCCTCAATTAAGGAAGTCACATGCTTCGAGTGCAAAGAATCAGGGCACTACAAAAGTGACTGTCCAAGATTGAAGAAGGACAAGAAGCCAAAGAAGCACTTCAAGACGAAGAAGAGTCTGATGGTGACATTTGATGAATCAGAGTCAGAGGATGTTGACTCTGATGGTGAAGTCCAAGGACTCATGGCTATTGTCAAAGACAAGGAAGCAGAGTCAAAAGGGAGCTGTTGACTCTGACTCAGAATCAGAAGGAGATCCTAACTCAGACGATGAAAATGAGGTATTCGCTTCTTTCTCTACCTCTGAACTGAAACATGCATTGTCTGATATTATGGATAAGTATAACTCCTTATTGTCTAAGCATAAGAAGCTGAAAAAGAACTTATCTGCTGTTTCCGAGACTCCTTCTGAACATGAGAAAATTATTTCTGATTTGAAAAATGATAATCATGCCTTGATCAATTCTAACTCTGTGCTTAAGAACCAGATTGCTAAGTTTGAAGAAATTGTTGCCTGTGATGCCTCTGATTGTAGAAATGAATCTAAGTATGAAAAGTCTTTTCAAAGATTCCTAGCTAAAAGCGTGGATAGAAGCTTAATGGCTTCAATGATCTATGGCGTAAGCAGAAATGGAATGCA
The DNA here is from genome assembly GCF_012489685.1 of Lotus japonicus. Taxonomy (NCBI): domain Eukaryota; kingdom Viridiplantae; phylum Streptophyta; class Magnoliopsida; order Fabales; family Fabaceae; genus Lotus; species Lotus japonicus. The sequence continues at coordinate 68,416,954 of NC_080043.1, forward strand.
TGGCATTGGCTATTCTAAACCAATTAGAAATGAGCCCTCTGTGTCTAAAGCTAAATCCTTGTATGAATGCTTTGTTCCCTCTGGTACCATATTGCCTGATCCTGTACCTGCTAAAGTTGCTAAAAACCCTCTTAAAAAGGGATCTTTCTCTATGACTAAATATCATGCAAATATTCCTTTAAAATATCATGTTGAGACACCCAAGGTGATCAGAACCTCTGGGGTAACTAACAAGAGAGGACCCAGAAAGTGGGTACCCAAGGACAAGATTATCTATGTTGCAGATATCCTTGACAGCTCCACTGAAACACCAATCATGGTATCTGGACAGTGGATGCTCGCATCACATGACGGGAGAAAGGCGTATGTTCCGAGAGCTGAAACTTAAGCCTGGAGGCGAAGTTGGCTTTGGAGGATAGATTGCATAAATTTGATGCTAAGTCTTCTAAGTGTCTATTACTCGGTTACTCTGAGAGATCTAAAGGTTTTAGATTTTATAATACTGATGCTAAGACTATTGAAGAATCTATTCATGTTAGATTTGACGATAAGCTTGACTCTGACCAGTCAAAGCTAGTTGAAAAGTTTGCAGATTTAAGCATTAATGTTTCTGACAAAGGCAAAGCTCCAGAGGAAGTTGAGCCAGAGGAAGATGAACCAGAGGAAGAAGCTGGTCCCTCTAACTCACAAACTCTGAAAAAGAGCAGAATCACTGCAGCTCACCCTAAGGAATTGATTCTGGGCAACAAAGACGAACCAGTCAGAACCAGATCTGCCTTCAGACCCTCTGAAGAGACCTTGCTCAGTCTGAAAGGATTGGTGTCCTTAATTGAACCCAAGTCCATAGATGAAGCTCTTCAGGACAAGGATTGGATTCTGGCCATGGAAGAAGAATTGAATCAATTCTCCAAGAACGATGTTTGGAGCTTAGTGAAGAAGCCTGAGAATGTCCATGTTATTGGAACGAAATGGGTATTCAGAAACAAGCTGAATGAGAAAGGAGATGTAGTCAGAAACAAGGCAAGGCTAGTTGCTCAAGGCTACAGCCAGCAGGAAGGAATAGACTACACTGAAACATTTGCTCCAGTAGCAAGACTAGAGGCAATCAGACTGTTGATCTCTTTCTCAGTGAATCACGACATAGTTCTACATCAGATGGACGTGAAGAGTGCCTTCCTAAATGGTTATATTTCAGAGGAAGTCTATGTTCATCAACCCCCAGGTTTTGAAGATGAGAAGAAGCCAGACCATGTGTTCAAATTGAAGAAGTCACTCTATGGTCTGAAGCAAGCTCCCAGAGCATGGTATGAGAGACTCAGCTCATTCCTTCTGGAGAATGAGTTTGTAAGGGGTAAAGTAGATACAACTCTTTTTTGCAAGACTTATAAAGATGATATCTTAATTGTGCAAATTTATGTTGATGATATTATATTTGGTTCTGCTAATCAATCTCTATGCAAAGAATTTTCTGAGATAATGCAGGCTGAATTTGAGATGAGTATGATGGGAGAATTAAAGTACTTTCTGGGAATACAAGTTGATCAAACACCAGAAGGAACATATATCCATCAGAGCAAGTACACTAAAGAACTTCTGAAGAAGTTCAATATGCTGGAATCTACAGTGGCCAAGACTCCAATGCATCCTACATGCATTCTGGAGTAAGAAGATAAAAGTGGTAAAGTATGTCAGAAGCTCTATCGTGGCATGATAGGTTCTCTTCTATACTTAACTGCATCTAGGCCAGACATACTATTTAGTGTTCACTTATGTGCTCGCTTCCAATCAGATCCAAGGGAAACCCACTTAACTGCTGTTAAGAGGATCCTAAGGTATTTGAAAGGCACCACTAACCTTGGCTTGATGTATAAGAAAACATCAGAGTATAAGCTTTCAGGTTACTGTGATGCTGATTATGCTGGAGATAGAACAGAGAGAAAAAGTACTTCCGGAAATTGTCAATTTCTGGGAAGCAATCTAGTCTCATGGGCAAGCAAGAGGCAATCAACCATTGCACTATCAACTGCAGAGGCAGAATATATCTCAGCAGCAATATGCAGCACTCAGATGCTCTGGATGAAACATCAGCTGGAGGATTATCAGATCCTTGAGAGCAATATCCCAATCTATTGTGATAACACTGCTGCAATCTCATTGAGTAAGAATCCTATCTTGCATTCAAGGGCAAAGCACATTGAGGTAAAGTATCACTTTATTAGAGATTATGTACAGAAGGGCGTACTTCTTCTGAAGTTTGTTGATACTGATCATCAATGGGCAGATATCTTTACAAAGCCCTTAGCAGAGGATAGATTTAATTTTATTCTGAAAAATCTAAACATGGACTTTTGTCCAGAGTGAAGATGGATCAGAACCTCTGACTATGATACTTCTTGATCAGAAGATGTCTAGTCCAGAAGGTAACTCAATCAGAGTGTGTGTACCCACTGGTACTGACTCTGAAGCTGAGACAGCAACACGTGTGTCAGTTTTTCTGATGCATAGTTCCTTGTGCCCGTGTGACAGTCTGTTATGATTGCGTGTAGATATGCTTCTCTCCTGTGTGTGATTTGTGTATTTTACTGTTACTATCTATCTTTAATTTTCAACCGTTGATCTTAAAGTGCTTTTTGAATCAACAACGGTTATTTGTCAAAACCCACTATACACACACGATCTCTTTCACTTCCGGTTTTTACTCTCGCTCTCTCTGTTTTTTCGAAACCGCCCATTCTCGATTTCTCTCTCGATCTCTCTTCATCTTTCAACCTTCATCTTCTACCTCAAACCTTCAACCACTTCAAAAATGGTGAGACAAACCAGAAGAGCTACTGCAGATAGCCTTTTGATATGAACAATTGTGGTACTCTAACGTGTTTTTCTGAGTGTGCTATTTACAGGCTCTGACCTCTATTCAATCTCACACAAATCAGAAGCACTGTGCTTAAAGAGTGACCCAAGCAACGCTTTCGCATTCACCATGTTCAGTATGAACAGTGGAAAAGCTTCAGAAGTTCTGAAGTTATACAAACTCTGATGTGGACTCAGTCACTAGAAGCTCTGAAGATCCAGAAAGTCTGAAAGGCTCAGATGTTCTGATGGTGTAGAAGACTCTGAAGATACAGAAGCTGAATAGTGGAAACTCTGAAGTCCAGAAGCAAGAAACTCTGAAGGCCATGTTCTTCCCTCTGAGTTCAGAATCAGAAGATACAATGGTCAGAGGATCTGTGCTTTCCCTCTGACTCTGATCAACCGGCTTCACAAGTTCCAATATGAAGCATTCCCCTGATCAGAAGTCTCCTAGGTTTAAAGGTCGCGTCGCTATCCAAGTACAAAAGCAACTGTACCTTCCTGACGACCTACCTAACGTTCTCAGCCACAGCAGAAGCTGGATTTTCCAGAACTGCCCTCCAACGGTAGCATTTCCCATGCATCGCTCAACCCTAATCCTTGGAGTATATAAAGAGGCTGAAGACTGAAAGAAACGGCTAGAAGAAGCATTCACATACGCGCAAGACATATTCAAAATCTTCTAAGTTTTCTTTCATCTGAAATTCATTGAGTTTACTATTAGCTTTTTAGAAGCAAATCTCTTGTAAACAATTCTTTGATAAACAGTTTGTTTAGTTCCTTTAGGAGATCAAGGTTGATCGGATCCTAGAGAAGACTAAGAGAGTGAATCTTAGTGTGAGCTAAGTCAGTGTAATTGTTAGTCACTTGTAGGTTTCAAGTGCAGTTGTAACTCTTACCTGATTAGTGGATTGCCTTCATTCTAAGAAGGAAGAAATCACCTTAACGGGTGGACTGGAGTAGCTTGAGTGATTTATCAAGTGAACCAGGATAAAATCCTTGTGTGCTTTTCTATCTCTTATCTTTAGCACTTAAGTTCTCAAAAGATTTGTCAAAATCTTTAAGGTGGAAGTTTTATACTGAAAACGTTATTCAAACCCCCCCCCCCTTTCTACCGTTTTTCATACCTTCAGCCCTAACCGTCTATGCCATACCCACTGCTCTTCATTAACAGACAGAAGGCACTTCACATTCTGAGCCTCCAACTCAGATAATCTGATCTTATAAATGTTGTTCTTCCTCTTGCTGTTAAACAGAACAGAGCCATCGATTTGACTTACAGCCCGGCAGGACTTTTGATTGAATATAACATCATAAATCGATGGCTCTGTTCTGCCGGGCTGTAAGTCAAATCGATGGCTCTGTTCTGTTTAACAGCAAGAGGAAGAACAACATTTATAAGATCAGATTATCTGAGTTGGAGGCTCAGAATGTGAAGTGCCTTCTGTCTGTTAATGAAGAGCAGTGGGTATGGCATAGACGGTTAGGGCTGAAGGTATGAAAAACGGTAGAAAGGGGGGGGGGGTTTGAATAACGTTTTCAGTATAAAACTTCCACCTTAAAGATTTTGACAAATCTTTTGAGAACTTAAGTGCTAAAGATAAGAGATAGAAAAGCACACAAGGATTTTATCCTGGTTCACTTGATAAATCACTCAAGCTACTCCAGTCCACCCGTTAAGGTGATTTCTTCCTTCTTAGAATGAAGGCAATCCACTAATCAGGTAAGAGTTACAACTGCACTTGAAACCTACAAGTGACTAACAATTACACTGACTTAGCTCACACTAAGATTCACTCTCTTAGTCTTCTCTAGGATCCGATCAACCTTGATCTCCTAAAGGAACTAAACAAACTGTTTATCAAAGAATTGTTTACAAGAGATTTGCTTCTAAAAAGCTAATAGTAAACTCAATGAATTTCAGATGAAAGAAAGCTTAGAAGAATTTGATTTGTCTTGCGCGTATGTGAATGCTACTAGCCGCTTCTTTCAGTCTTCAGCCTCTTTATATACTCCAAGGATTAGGGTTGAGCGTTGCATGGGAAATGCTACCGTTGGAGGGCAGTTCTGGAAAATCCAGCTTCTGCTGTGGCTGAGAACGTTAGGTAGGTCGTCAGGAAGGTACAGTTGCTTTTGTACTTGGATAGCGACGCGACCTTTAAACCTAGGAGACTTCTGATCAGGAGAAAGCTTCATGTTGGAACTTGTGAAGCCGGTTGATCAGAGTCAGAGGGAAAGCCCAGATCCTCTGACCATTGTTTCTTCTGATTCTGAACTCAGAGGGAAGTACATGGTCTTCAGAGTATCTTGCTTCTGGACATCAGAATTTCACTAATCAGCTTCTGGATCTTCAGAGTCTTCTACACCATCAGAATATCTGAGCCTTCAGTGTTTCTTGGTTATCAGACTTTCTGGATCTTCAGAACTTCTAGTGACTGAGTCCACATCAGAGTTTGTATAACTTCAGAACTTCTGAAGCTTTTCCACTGTTCATACTGAACATGGTGAATGCGAAAGCGTTGCTTGGGTCGCTCTTTATACACAGTGCTTCTGATTTGTGTGAGATTGAGTTAAGGTCAGAGCCTGTAAATAGCACACTCAGAAAAACACGTTAGAGTACCACAATTGTTCATATCAAAAGGTTAACTTGTAATCATCAAAACATAGAGTTGTACTACTAGATCAAAACTTGATCTTACAGTTCTGGAGATCGGACTTTGAACAGGGAGATGACCTGTTTCAGATGTGGGAAGCCAGGGCACTATGCTAATACTTGTCCTGACACGAGGCCCAAATGCTACAATTGTAACAAAATGGGGCATGATGCCGGTCAGTGCAGAGCACCCAAGACGGAGCCAACCGTGAACACTACTCGTGGAAAGCGTTCTGCGGCTACAGCAAGAGTTTACACCATGGACGGTGAGAGAGCTGAGGGGTTTGTCACAGGAGAGCGCAAGAACGATGGTAACCTTCTAACCATTCTTTCTCATTCTAGTATAATATGTTTCATTACTCTCGTAGCGTGTGCAAACACGCCTAACTTGCCTATATTGTTGAACTTTGACCTTATAGTTATTACGCCTATTAATACCTTATTTGACCGTAGCTCGTAATTTAGCTATAGAAGTTATATGAGGTTTAGAATGACACGCTAAGCCTAGAAAGTAGTCTTCTACCGACGCGTTTAAAAGGAAGCTAGAAGGTGAAGGATGAATCTCATAGAGATTTCTCATGGATAGTATACGTATGATGTCGAGGGTGTGTAGTTCCGTAGCGACATCATTGAAGATTTAACGTCAGGGTATTTGCGACCACTGGATGATAGGAACTCATTGACTGTTCCAGTGGGCTTTTTCTAGATTTTCACCTTCGATGTATTAGGCCTGATCAACTTAATATTGAGGGGGTGATTTTCGGAATCACAGCTAGCTATGGACTTTGATAGAAGGATTGGTAAGATTAACTTGAGTTGATCGAAGATTGGTTGAGTTTGGGAGGAAAAGGTTCTCATTAAGTATTTGTTTTCCTTGCGAAGGAGTTGTAGTTTTAAGAGATGAATATTCTTTTAGGAAATGTTGAAGAGTTACAGAGCATCAGAGATCCAAACTTGGAAAAGGTTTAGGTTTTAAGTCTATTAATTCTTGTCATAAGTGTGTAGGACTTGAAGTTTGTCATAATTTGATTGGGAGATTAAGAAGTTTATCGACGAGATGGTAATCAAGTTACAAGAAGGAAAGTGTTAGTATTAAGATGAATACTTGAAGTTATCATATTTGGACAAGCTACTCAGAGTCTAATAGTGAATGGAACTTGGTTATGGATTTCGGTGATGCATGCTAGAGTTAGCAAGTGAATTTTTGCTCAGTTGAATAAGACTCCTATGATTAAGATTGACTTAGGGAGTTGAAAATCATGTATGAACAAGGGATGTAGTGGTGATAGCAGTTACGATAGTAGTTAAACCTCAGAAGGTTGGAGGATCGGATGATAAAATGACTAGTTAAGACCTTTGAGGTACAGTTATGAATTGATCTTCTAGAGGATAAGTCTCAATTTATGCGAAGCGTTAGGGATTTCAGTAAGTGTAAACTGGTTTGAGTGAGGAAGGTTTTGAGGACGAAGACGACAATAATGGATTGTTGGATATTAAGAGGATGATTAGCTTATGAGTGGTTGATGAATTTATGATTAAGGGGATGAGTCTTGTCATGCACGAGGTATTAAGACTCAAGTCGAGTCGTAATTTGAATGGTGATTAAGTAGAAGATTGATTTCAAGGTGCGAATGAGGATGGTTGCGAAGTTGGAAGTGACGTTAATGGACTAGTAGATTCCAAGGCAATAGTTTGACTAGGAGTTATCAAGCGACCGAGTTGAGTTTGGATCATGAGTGAACATCACGGGGACAAGTTGAGTATTCGCTTCGGAACATAGAAATGTACCGAGTTTCTAATCAGTATTTTGGACGAACAAAAGCAAAGGAGCAAGTAGTTAAGGTTGTGCGATTGCACGAATGCCAACAAATATTATTCCAACGGAGACCCGACGCAAGTGGTCGAACCGGACAACAGAGAGTTAGAAGACGATATGTCTTTTGAGACGCCGTCGGTCAGCATTGGGACTAGAAGAGTGAAACAATCGAAGGGAAAGCAGAGTGCTCTAGTGCAAGTTATTTGGAACCAAAGACACGGACGGTGTCATATGGGAGTTAGAGGAAAAGATCAAGGAATAATATCCGGAGCTTTTACTGAACCCTAAGTTTCGAGGACGAAACTTTCTTTTTGGAGGGTAGTAATGTAAGACCCAAGATTTTAAGCTTAGGATAAGTGGAAGAGATTTCCATTTACGATTAGGATTGATGTATTGTGAAGGGAAACCTGAACTAGAGTTTACCAAATGAAATAAATTTATGAAGGAGAAAGTTCAGGAAAAGTCAAAGGATTGCATCATGATCGATAAAAGTTATAGCACGATCGTTACACGCTTAAACCTAGGTCAGAAACCCTAGTATATAGCTAGTTTTCACTTTTAGGCACGATGGAAGTTAATTCCAAAAATCTTCAGAGAAATGTTAGAACTTCTCTTTTTCCATATATCAAAATCGGTTCGAGGCGAAACTCTAGGATCTACGAACGTCCGATTCCAATCATCGGAAGTTTGCCGAAACCGAATCCCTGGTATTTCAAAACCCTAGAATCACCCGACTATGAAGACTTTTTCTATTCAGAGCTTCAAATGAAGATTCTACACGCGTACACCCATTTCTCTTGATGATTTCAATCTTTCTTCAGAAGGAAGTTTTCCATTCCGACATTCGATGCAAAAAGCAACTTATCGGGTAAAATAGTTTTATACCGATTATGCATTAGTCGCTAAAAATACAAGGAGACTTCATTTTAGTTTTGGAATTATTTTGCCAAAACATATCTTAGAATTCACGGAGAATGACGCCGGAAAAATCAGATTCGCGAAACTTTCATTTTACCGCGTTTTGCCAACCTCTATATATAGCAAGAAAGGTGAGAAAAATTACAAAAACTCCTCCATTTTCTCTCCAAGGCCGCGAGCTCCATAGAAGGAAGAGGAAGAAGAGCTTTTCTTCATTTCTTGCTTGATCGTCGATCAATCAGTTGCTGCTTCAAGGTTTCGAGGTATAGTCGCTAATCCTTACCTCTGATCGCTTTTTCTATAGCTTTTCTGTAGACTTTTCTGAGCTGATAGTTTTGAGGTTTTTGCAAAACTATCCTGAATATTTCATTTCTGATTCTAAACCTCTTCCTTATGTGCCCAAGATCACTTCTGCCGGATTAGATTTTCCGTTATGTCGCCGGATTTCCGCCGGAATCAATTTTAGCCTTAAATACCCATTTTTGGAGTTTTTGGAGTAAAGCTTCAACCTTTAGGCTAAAAACTATCGCCTTAGCTTAGTGCTAGTAGGATTAGTTGTCATAAACGTCGTTAGTAACGTCCCTGTCAAATTTGGTTTTTGGGATTTCAGTTTTGATATTTCTAAGTTAAAAATCATGACCAAAATACCCCTGCGACAGTTTTTGATCCGATAATTTTTCCGAGTTCAGAATACCCTTAGTTACGGCTAATGAAAGCATAGGAACCAAGTTTGATCGAAGAAAAATCGAGTCCCCTAATTACCTAAAGTGGCCGAGCCTATAGGGGGAGGAGGAGGAAAATTCCTTTTCCGAAAACTTGTCCTTTCGCGCTAGATTATCGTACCTCGGAGTATATATTACTTCATGTAACCTTAGTGCGTATTGATAGCTTAGTTTCCGATAGATTCTGATAGTATTTATGTGGTTTTGCTCTAAAGGTGATTTTAAGGAATTCCCAGAGGAGCAAGCCTTTGATTGTGAACAAGAGTTGGAAGTTCATCCTGGAGAATCTACAGGTGAGGGCATCTCACTGAATCTCTAATTAATGCTTAGGGTCGATGCTTTCGACATTGTTTACTGTTTATGCACTTGTTTGTGTTTGATTGGAAAAATGTTTTCTGAGGCTTCGGCTGACAATGTAGATGATTCATCTACTGAATGTTTTTTTTATGATTGACTTACATGCTACGTGCTATGTGGGTAATTTAGGATGTGTGGTGCATGCCTTATATGCTAAGTGCTATGTGGTTATTCCTTAATATGTTGATATATGACATGTTGATTGATTGTGCTGAGTATTTATGCTTTTGCAATGAAATCTGAGTTTCTGAATGGTGAGAATAGCGGGCCGGTCATGCCGATTTTATTTTGAGAGTTTTGAGAAAGTTTGATAGGACGAATGAGATTCGGGCCTTGTTATGATGTTTCATGGATCGAGACATTCTCTGGTATCATTTGGGAATTAGGAGATCCCGAGAACAAATAGGATTTGCGATAAGACTAAAAGGATATTATTTTGAAAAGAAAACTCATAAGACATTAAACAACCTCTAAATCTTCAATTAATGATAATAAACTCGAAAGGAAGCTTAGGATGCAAATCTTAGTTTTTGGAAAACGAGAAGTGTCGTCGGATCCAAGTGTTGAGGAGATTGGTAAGTTCTGAGTATGTTGATACTCCTTCGCTCGTTGAGCAGTTTGTCTAGCCATCCAAGGGATGAGCCGAGAAGCTTCACTGAGGCGTGAGACCTTGTGAATGCGTGATACTCCACTGAGGCGTGAGACCTTGTGGAAAGCATGGATCTTCACAGAGGCGTGAGACCTTGTGAATGCGGGATACTCTTGTGCTGTTGGAGCAGCTATGTGTTGTTGGGCTATCCTGGGGATAAGTCCGGGAAACCGTTAGTTTCCGAGAGTGTGATACTCTGTGCTCGTTGAGCAGTTGTGACCATCGGATTGAGATGAGTCGGATGAATTGGAGATCATCGTGGGTTATGTGTTGATGTGAAGAAGTGTCTTTTGTCGCAGAATCGACTTTACCTTAGGGTAAGCTTTTAGAGACATTAATTTAGCTAGAACACGTGGCGACGTGTCGAGTGAGATTAGGAGACGTTGTTTGGCTAATCACTGCATTGCATGCACTCATTAAGTGGTTTAAACACGGCGAGATACCGGACCACGGCGGATTCCAAAATGGTTATAAGACCGGGATTTCCGCGTAAGAGCGCTGCTAGGTGACTCTTAGTAGCAGACTGAATGGCAGGCCTTCGGGTTTTATGCTGATCTGGCTACCTATGTGTGGTGTAAGAGGCACGCGGGCAGAAATGGTCCCACCGTTGCTGGTGCTAGGATTGATCCGTTTGATGCCCATCCGTTCCGGATTGCATGTTGGTTGACTGGGTTAACCTGCATATCATTTCATGCAACATGCATACTGACTTAGTTGCTGAGTGTGATTGCTACTTGTTAATTCTATTTGGAACATGTTAAGTGTTATTATTGTCGTTTATGTTATTGTGAAATATACAACCCTAGGATGTTATCCCTAGCTATAAGCCTAAGTGGCTAATCTTTTATCGTTATCTATTGGTGGTATTATTTAAATAATTCTTTGGAGTTGACCCTCGCGTCTTCTGTGTGTGCTTTGGCGGACAAACGCCCATTGTCAGATGTCTTTGGCGGGCTGGTTCACGACGGTTCACCCATCGGGGGGGACTAGAGTTGAGATGCGGGAATAGGAGCGCATCGCGATCGCGAGAGGAGGACGGATGGTGTACATAGACTAGGTCGTTCTGGAATTCAGATTCGGACGACGATCATGCTAGCATGTAGGTTTTAGTGCTGGTGTGAGCTCCTCGAGATGGGATTAGTGTAGGAGTAGAGTCTTAGCTCTGAACATCATTTGTTTTCTTTGGGAACAGGGTAGTTTCCCGCCGATAGCTTTTTGTGTGATTTCTCTACGGAAATCACAGAGAGTTGGTTGGACTTTGGAGGTCTTGCTTCAGGCCGATGGGCCAGCTTATTCTCAGTTTTTGAGGGATGGTGTTGCGGACACTTACCTTTTCTTTTGGTTTGTATATATTGCCTACGGGCGCTACACTTTCTACTTTCCGTCACTGGAGGTTACTCGTGACGAGGTTTCTACTTACAACGGGGGCTGTAATATATATTGTATATTAGTTCTGTTTATCGTTACTGTTGGGTTTTATTTAGTTCAGTCTTGTCTATGTTTATATCGAAAAAAAAATATTCACGTTTTTCCGCATTAGTTTATCTTTTGGTTACTAAAGTGACGCCACCGAAATCGGGGTGTTACATCAATGCTCATTATTAGCTCTTAATCCTCTCCATGAAAACTGATTTTTATTAATCAAGGGAACATAACCCCCATCAGCCCCTTGATTCTAGCATTACAAGTCAACCAAAGGTCTCCCTTCCTCCCTTCCTCATGGAATTCGGCTAGCATACATCATGGGCTAGGTTTTCCTTTTCTCTTCTCCCCTCATAACTTGGCCCAAGTCCAACTAATTACTCTCCTAACTACTGATTAAGAGGATAAAATAAATCAAGGCAAACTCCTTCCCTTGATATTAAAGAAATAAATTCGGAATTAAGAGACTTTCTTCTAGCAAAATTGCTAGTACAATACAGCCTGACCTTCCGTCACTAAAACATGACTATCTCGGGCTACGGAGGTCGGAATGACCTGAAACCAACGAGAGAATTTAGCTAATTCAGAGAGCTACAACTCTCATGAAGGAAGCTTTTCAAGATTAGGTCTTTAAGACCTCTCAAAAATTCTTACAAGGTCACGGACAGATTAGCAATTAAATCAAACTTCACTAGAAATTTCACATTTATTCAATAAATCACTTAAGCAATTCATAAGCAAGGTTAGGGTCTTACAAATTACGTTCGCCTCCAAACACGTGTGTAAAGCTTCGGTTAAGTTAACCGCCAAAGGTGTGGCCCGATCATTTTGATTTCGAGTCCACATCATCGAATGTCCATGCCCACGAGTACCATACGGTTGAGCACAATTTTTAAAGTTGGGACGGTTATCATATCTATTATTGTAACGATTCCGATTGTTGTACCCTTTGTCTCCACGTTCGGCCCATCCCTTTGAACTCTGATCAGTAACCACTCCCCTCTTCGCCTCAAACTGTTGTCGCTGCCCTGTAACCCAGCATTTGGGTGGTTGTTTTTTATTTGGTCACTTTGCTCCTCCCTGATGAATCCTTGCACTCTTTCACGTAAGTGCGCCATTGTTTCCACCGGCTTCCTGCTAAAGTTGCTGTTTAAACTTCCACGCCTCAAACCTAATTCAAAAGCTGCGATGCAAATTTCCGGCATCTTATCCTCCAAATGAACTGATAATTGATTGACACGCCCCATGTAAGACTGCAAAGTTTCATTCGGTCCCTGACGAACATTGAATAATGTCGCTGGAGTCACCTTTTGGGTACGACTAGTCGAGAACTGAGACAAAAACTTCGCCGACAATTCTGTGAAATTCACAATTGACCTTGAAGGCAAAGTTGTAAACCAAATCATTGATGACTTCTTGAAAGTTGACGGAAGCATTTTGCACTTCAACGCATCCGATGCCCCCACAATAACCATTTTCGTGTTAAAATACACCAAATGGTCCTTTGGGTCAGTATCACCATAATAAGAATCAAGTTTTAGCGTCTTCAAGTTGTCTGGGACGGTTGTGTTTGCTATTTCCTCCGTGAAAGGTTGAAAATCCACCACCGTCTCGGCCATTCGTCGATCGCCCTCTCGTAGCCCCTGAGTCTGATTAAGATCAGTGAGTTGATTTTGTAACTGTTGGTTGTGCTGACGGAGATCATTAAGATCATCCATAATCCGCTGAAGAACATCAGGAGAAACGGTATCCTGTGGGACGTGGTTCCTCTCTCCATTCGCTCCGGATCGAGTCACCATTGCAATGAAAAAATGAAGCCCAGGAATATTTCCTTCGGCCCCACGGTGGGCGCCAATGTTCCGGTATGGAACCACAGACTAGAGCTAATCAAATTAGAGAGCAAGCGAAGTAAACGAACGAATGAAAATTGCGTGAAATGATAGGTCCCCCATCGCTTGGATGGTACCTGCTATTTATAACTTGGGTTTTGGTCCGACCGGACCATGGGTTGCCCGGCCCATTCATTACATTACTTTGATCAGCCCAATTACTAAGTAAATCAATACGTCCATATCAGACCAACTACATTTCTAAACGGCAAAAAAAAAATTTAAAATAAAAATGTCTAGTAACATGCAACTTTGTGAAACTGTCAGAAAAACATTTTTACATAGTATGTAGAGATGTTAAAAATAATCGCTACTTGCGTGTGTCAATTGGTGGTCAATTCCAAATCATATGTCCACGAAACATTATCCGATCCAAAGAAAAACCAGAGAGAGAGAGAGACTGAGAGAGAGTAAAGTGGGAACAACACAAGGTTTTTTCCAATGGAGTCTGAAGCAAATGCACAGGCAAAGGAAATATCATATCAACCAAGAGGATTAGCCATGTTCACATGTTTGATAACTTGCAAACGAGGAGGCTCATAATTCAGGCCGTATTCTATTGACTTTTAAAACCTTGAGAGCAAAATAGTCTCTTACATAATTCTAGCACATCATGTAACCTATTTGTATAAAAAATTAAAAATAGATTGAAGCGAATTAATCCTTACTTTGTCCGAAATAGACTTTATCATACAAGGCCTTAATTATTATTGTTGGCTTAACTAACTGTTTGCCTTTGAAATAAATTCTATAAATAAGTCAACGATGCCTATAAATAATAATGATAGCATATATGGAATGTCCTCATGACAATGTCTTCAAAAATTGTGGAGTGAATAATTTTCCACTCCTATTAATGTGATATTGGACCTTGCCAATCGAATTCACACGGGATTCCTAGTCACTTATATCACTTTTTCAGTTTTTCTTCATGTTATCTGATGTATTGATGCTCAATGTTTCCTATATTCACCAACGGTAGGACATATGTATGAATGGTGCAGCTGCATTATTGACGAACAAAGTAAGAATGTCTTTTAGATGCAAGAAAAATAATAATAAGAATGTTCACACCATTTTACAATTTGATATTTTAATCTAAATGGCAAGTTGTTTGATTTGTAAATATATGAGAGTCAGTCAGGGGTTCATGGCCATGGGAGACAGAAAAATAATAATTCGGTAAGTCATGGAAGAATTTTTGTGGCCTGCAAGTCTCTAGATTGAGATCATTTTCCTTTTCTTATAATAAAGCATTTCCATCTTTTCATTTTCCTTTTAGTTTTATTTTCAAAATTAAAGCCAAATCATGATGCCACTAGGTGGCCGAGAAAAACATCCAAACATTAATGAAGATAGAGATCGAGTTTGAAGAAACATCATAAATTGTTGCATGCATTGGTATAAAAGTCCACCCACCGCATTGGACTAACAAACAAGGCTATTACAACGAACATCACACTTTTACCTAAAATTAGTGTGTTTAGTTCAATGGAAGGGAGAGTAGGGAAGGAGAAAGGAAGGGAGGGGAAAATTCTAATTCTTATCGTGTTTGATTAAAAGGAGGTTGTAAGATCAAGTTTTGATCGTGTAGTACAACTCTATGTTTTGATGATTACAAGTTAACATTTTAGTATGAACAATTATGGTACTCTAACGTGTTTTCTGAGTGTGCTCTTAACAGGCTCTGACCTTAATATAATCTCACACAAATCAGAAGCACTGTGTTTAAAGAGTGACCCTAGCAACGCTTTCGCAATCTCTATGTTCAATCTGAACAGTAGAAAAGCTTCAGAAGATCTGAAGTTAATCAAGCTCTGATATGGACTTAGCTCACTTGAAGTTCTGAAGATCCAGACGTTCTGATAACCCAGACACTCTGAAGGTTCAGAAGTTCTGATGGTGTAGAAGACTCTGAAGATCCAGAAGCTGAAAAGTGAAGACTCTGAAGTCCATAAGCAAAATGGCTCTGAAGACCTAGTACTTCCCCTCTGAGTTCAGAATCAGAAGGTACAACGGTCAGAGGATTCATGCTTCCCTCTGGCTCTGATCAACAAGCTTCACAAGTTCCAACACGAAGGAAGAAATCACCTTCACGGGTGGACTGGACTAGCTTGAGTGATTCATCAAGTGAACCAGGATAAAATCCTTGTGTGCTTTTCTCATCTCTTATCTTAAGCACTTTACTTGTGTCTCGAAAGATTTGATAAAATCTTAAGGTGGAAGTTTTATTCTGAAAACGCTATTTAAACCCCCCTTTCTACCGTTTTTCATACCTTCAGAGGTGATGGAAAATAACATTTTCATGTTTCCTTGGTGAGGGAGAGTAGAGATTTTAAACTATATACTTATTTTAGCTACTCTGCTTTAATTTTAAAATATTTTAAAACTATGAACAATTTTTTGTCTAATGAAATATTCTCCCTCCAATTTCCATCACTTTTGGAGATGAGAAAAATTTGAGGTTTAAGGGGTTTTGGCCTCCTCCATTCTCATCCCCTAAAAACTGAAGCAAACATGATAATTGATAAGTTTTTATTTATTTAAAAAAACTCATCTTCTCTCCATCAACCAAAGACATTGAGTTAATTTGTAGGTTTATCTCGTATATATTTTTAAACACTTTCACTTTCATCCAATGTGCAAGATATTTAAAAGTCACAATTGATTTTCTCAACATTCTCCCCCTTGGCCCCTCATGCATGTAAGTTACCACACCACCATGTTCCCTCTCAGCGGAATGAACCAATCACTAGGGTTGCACACTCAATTTTGAGGCCAGGTGATTACTAAGGGTCACACACTCGGCTGATACTATTGTTGGGTCGTGAGAGAGGCAACGATTGTATGACTCCTTACTTATAATTTATTCAACACTTTTTTATCATCTCATATTAATGTGTTACTTCTTACTCACACTTGGTATCCCAAAAATTCTCCCCCTCAAGTGTGAGTCCATCTCAAGCGAAAACATCTACACATACTATTACTTCTCCATCAACGGGACACATTGTCTAGCCACAAATTTTCGGCACAAGAAATCATCACCCTAATCGCACTATCATCAGCTGTGAACCACTATTATGGTATGAAAAGGGCATGAAGGTCTCTCAAGACACCATTTTGAGCTAACAAATAAGATATGTAAGAATAAACTTAAACTAGATCTATACTACAATTTAGAACACCAATGAAATTTATATAAATTCGAGAAAGAAGTGATAATCTTGGCCATATATATATATATATATATATATATATATATATATATATAAAGCGTAACCTAATTTCCACCATCATGACTCCATTACACAATACTCCAACACACTTAATTATCAATTGAACTTAAGTTCAATAAATATAAATATGTACATAATGTTTTCCAAACTCATAATGAACCATGTAACTAGATGAACTTCTAAAAAAATATCTAACTTATCAATTCAACTAAATACCTAGTGGGCCATAAGATTGTTTGGGCCTAGTAGAAAACTTTGTTTCCAAGTTTTCTTCTTTCCTATCTACTTGAAATGTCATAATTTTAGTAAGGACAATGCAATAAATTAGGATTAAATATATTTTCTTTATTCTTATTTATAGGAATCTAATCTCATATGCACCGTCCACGTTGTAATTAATCATCCACGGGACCTTGTTGATTAAGTTGAGCAGGTCTCCATCGCCAATAACGTGATTATATTCATCCCACCCTCCACGTGTCCATTTATCTCTTCAAAGTTTGAACGCGTCCTTCATCCAAGTGTCCCTAGCCAACCCACGACATTTAATGAACTTCACTTTCCCACCCTCTTTTGTATGAACAGAAAAGCAAGAGTTGTCATTTTACTTATTTATTTATTTTATAAACACAAAGCATTTTACACGATTAATTAATATAAAATTGATTTCAAAAAAATTCATATAAAATTTACTAGAACAACAAAATTATTTTATAATTTAAATCAGTATATATTAAGAGAGAAAAAGAGGTTGATATAAATATTTAATTGTATCTAGCTATCTATACTTTTTAAATTTAAAGATAATACACTAAAATAATAAAACCTTATGAAATTAATTGTTATGTGTAATTTATTTATTTAAAAAATAAATACTACTAGTTCTTAAACAAAGTTTTTTTTATTACAACTACTTGTATATTTTTTGTGTGCAATATCTTTTATTTGCAAAACAACTAAGTCGAGAACATTAATCATATTATTAGTTTTGAATAGATTTATTAGCTAAAATCTTTTGCATGTATCCACAAAATTCAAATGTACCACCTATACCAATCAAGTGTGGGGGTAATCTTACGTGTACTATGCAACAGCATGATAATGTGAAATTTAATATAAGAAAACCCATTCCTTTATAGACCATGCATCCTGTGTCCTTGTAGCATATATATAAGCATATTCAAGTAGCATCATAAAGCATTCTTCAAAACAAAAACAAAAGAGCCTTGCAGGGAACAAGAAGGTGGAAGAGTAGTTAATTGAAGTCATGGTTTGCTTCTGTTTTCTGGTGGATCAAAGCAGGAAGGTGAAGGAGAGCAAGCCGGTGGCAGGGTCATGCTCGCGTTGCGGCGGCGGCGCGAGCGTGGCGGACATGATCACACAGACGAGATTCTGCTACGTTCCTTTCTACTGGAAATCTTGGAAGGCTATTATTTGCACTTTTTGTGGAGCTATGCTCAAGTCTTATAGATGAGGAAAAAATATATTGATTGCAAATCAGCAAATGGAATCAACGAACGCCAATTTCCAATTCTAACCATAGTTGACAAGAACGCACGCAGCACAGGTACGGTTCAAGGCTTATTTTAATGTGAAATTGCTAGGTGGGTGATGCCGGATGCGTGAGACCGTGAATCTGGAAATTGTAATTAACACAGAGATGAGTGATGTATAGGAATTATTTTGGAATTATTTGTGATGTAAACCGTATTTGGATCCTCTGCATTAATTTATGTCATGAATATTGGTCTTTTATTTATATTATAAAAATAAATTAATATTTTGGAAGATTTTTTACCTTCATCGATCGTACTCATGCATGATAGCTAGCTAACCTCTAGTTTTAATTTTTAAACTCTTATGAGTTTTACGATTATAGGTAACCAAAATGAGTTACATCACATGTAAGTTCATTTTTTAACTCGCGTGAACTCTGTAAACTCCGGTAAACTAGTGAGTTTACTGCCGAGTCCACGAGTTTAGAAAAAATGAAGAAAAATAATTTATTTAGAAAAATTACAGCATTTTATGATAGTCTTTGCAATATTATTTTTATACATCACAAATCCATCTCACTTCATGTTTCGTATCTTATTTTCTCTAATATTTATTTGTGTTGTGTAAGAGAGTGAGGTGCGACAATATTTCTAAATTTGTCTACCAACCTAGATTTTGAATTTGTATATTATATAAATTCTTCCAAATCTCAAATTATGAGTTGATAATCAGATATTGAGAAGGTAATAAAACAGTATATTTTTACTGTTGTTTAAAGGAATGACTCATAACTTATTTGCTCTTATTTGTAGTTTTCAGTATTTACCTGATGAACATGTGTTACTTTTTTTCTATAAACTTATATTTAGTCAATTTATGTATGATTTTAACTTGTTCTTGTGTTTGTAAAATGAATGATTTGACTATTTAGGTATATTTTTAATTTTATTGGCATTTGCAATATTGTTGTGGTTTTTTAAATATTATTTTTTGTATAAGGTAAACTTGTAGCTAACGTCTTATGAGTTTACGAGTCGAAATCATGAGTCATGTTCACAAGCACTCCACGAGTTTATGGAAACTTTTGAGTTTGACATCCTTGCACCTGAATCGAACAAGATTAACTTAATAAAGGATACCTGTAATTGAAAAAAAAGGCTTAACCGCATTTTTGATCCCCCACTTTTACCTAATTTGCGCTTTTAGTCTTTAACAAAATATTAGTAATTTTTATCCCCCACATTTGCTACCATTTGCAATTTTTGTTTTATGTTCAATATATGTTTTTGTTGTCAAAAAAATAATTAATTAAAAAAAAAAATCCAGGACATTCATACTATTCTTCATCATGTTCTTCTAAAAACTTAGAAAATTACAGAAATTCATCCTCTTCATCATAACTTTCAATCATCTTCTAATTAAGGAAAAAAATTGTTTCTCATTTTAGGACTTCTCTCTTCCACCTCCGGGTAGGTTTTGCTCCTACACAACATTGAAACCCCATTTTTCTTCCATCATTAGCTTTCGCTTTTCATCTCCCTTTTCCACCTTCTTCACTTATTCCTATTACCATCATTATCAAAGCAATTAGAAGAGATGGATGGTGGAGGGAGAGATCAATAGAGGGGGAGATCAAGAAATCCAAATCCACTCCACAACTCCCTCTCACAACCCCAGATCGGGAAATGAAACTTCACCACTCCCTCAACTCGTCCTCTCCTTGTTTCAAATCTTCTAATCTATGCAAACCCTTCTTCTCTTCCTCCAGATCGACCACCATCTCCCTCAAAGTTCCCTCCTTTTCTGCAGCAGTGGACACTGAAGGTCATCGCAGCGGTGGTTAAAGCTTTGCCTTGGCAACATACCTAACAACCCATAAACGATTTCCAACCCATAAAGGAGATCGAACGTCAACATTGAGGGATTCAATTTGATCCCATAGAACTGTGACTCCAATGACAAGGGACTTAACGAAGTGGGTCAATTGTATTTGGAACCTAGAATTGATCGAAGCCCCACAAAATGTCTAGATTGCGAATTTTAAAAATTTCATTATGGAGAAAACATGATAAATTAAAGCAGAATGTA
Source organism: Lotus japonicus (assembly GCF_012489685.1). NCBI lineage: Eukaryota > Viridiplantae > Streptophyta > Magnoliopsida > Fabales > Fabaceae > Lotus > Lotus japonicus. The sequence goes on from NC_080043.1 coordinate 68,437,054, forward strand.
TAAAAATTTACAAACATTTTTAAAATTAAGTTAAGAAAAAATTGTTTTAACAGTTTAAAAAAAAAACTTATATCTACAGATACTTTAAATCATTATTTATAAATGTTATGTTTCATCTAAAGCGGCGAGGGTGGCGAGTCCTCGGCGGCCTAGGGGTCGACCTTGTAAACCTGAGAGTGTGACTATCGCTAATGTGTCGGCCCCGCCCAGTCCTCCTTCTCCTTCGGGTCCTTACTTCACACGAGCAAAGAAGGCTTGGTGTCTTGCTCAGTTTGCAGGCATGTCTTTCCCTGGTAGTGATGAAGATGTCATCCGAGGGTTGGCCGAAGTTATTAAAGAAAATTTTCCTTTTTTGAAGTAGGGTGGGTGTGCTCTTTTCTTTTGGGTTGTTGTGTTTGTTCCTTGGATGGCTTGGTGATTTTTCCCTTCTTTGTAGTTTGTTCTCCTTTTCATTTGTTAATGAATAACTCTTTTCCTCTAAAAAAAATGTTTCATCTAAAGTTTGAATAAATTCAATTATTATCAAATAGTAGTATTTAAGAAAAAAAACATATTTTTTTTGTTTTAATAGTTAATTGACTAGAAATGAATTAATATGATTTAATGTAATATTAAAACTTGAGATACTGATCATAATATAAAAGTTATCTATACTATATATAAAGGGAGAGTTTGTGCAGCCTAAAGGATAACTTTGTAATTCCATAAACCATTGAACATGAATGATAATTTCTCTATGGGCAATTTAGTAAATCTCAATATAATTAGTTAGGGATTCAATCTTGGTCATCCTTTCCTTTCAATTTTAGCCGTTTATTTCTTTTCCTTTTTGCCTGTGTTTGCCGTTTTCGTTTCCACCTCTTGAAGGCTCCATACGTTTTCGTTCTTCAATCTTCCACCTCTTCGAAAGTCTTCCGTTTTCGTTTCTCCCCTGACTCTGCCGCTTCATTCTCTGCAGCCCCATTCCAGCTAGATAAGATCCTCAATCCGGTAAGAACTATTTCAGCCATCATATCTCGCTTCCACCTCCCACTGAATCTGCCGCCAAGCCAACCTTCCACCTCAATAAAACCCAAATCAACACAACCTCCTTCAACACCCAAAGTTGCTGCACCATTCCTTCTTCCTCAGCCGAGCCATCGCTGCCACCGCTTCCTCTTTCCCCAGCCAAACCACCTTCCCTTTCTCCTCCCTTCACTAACCTTCGACATTGGTTAGTGTTAAACTGTGGACTCCATCCATCATTACCTTCTATGTTTTCTTCCACACTTATCTTATTGACTGTCTCAGTGACCTAATATTTCTCCATTCCAGTCGAAGGTAAAAATCTGATTTATGTCTGTTTCTTTTATTCGGGTCTTTTAATTTTCCTTTCATATGTTCTTCTTAGATGTTCCTTCTATTATATGTGCTCACAGTATGAGATGCGTATTATTGCAGATTTTAATTGTTACTTTAGGACAATGGGAAACAAATTTGTTTATGTGTAGTTCCTTTCTCTCGCTTTCCACCATCTGATAATTTTCCAGGTATGTAACAAGATGGCTGAACATCCCCATTTGCATAGGTAAAAACATATCTGACATTGGGTTTTTCTGAATTTTCAGGCCTGTTTGTCGTTTTCTTTCTTTTAATTTACCTTCCACCTTTTAAGTTTCCCTGATTGAGATTGGGTTATTTTTTTAATTTTCTATTTCCGCCGGTACTTCTCGATTAGGCGCATCTGGAAGTTGAACAAGAGATTGGTTGCAATTCGTTTTTACAGCAATTGGTTGTCGTGGTTTTGTTGCTTCAGGTGAGTAAGATCATGTCTTCCTTTAGCGATTATGTTCGAAGCTCTTCTTTGGTCTTCTTTTTCCACCATTTTGTTATGTCGTCTCTTTTCTAACGCCCTTATCGTTTCTTTTGCTTGCCCTCACATTAGGTTATCATCTCCCCTTGATTCCTTCTGGTGAGTAAGATGATTTAATCCATTATTTGTTTCTTTTTTGTTTCTTTTCACCATTATGATCTTCCTTTTCAACTTTGCTATTGCCTCTAGGGTACAAAAAAGAGATATTTCACCTAGAAAAGTAATGAGAGAGATGAAGTTGAACAATAAGAGATTGGCGCAGGTTGCTGTTTTATTTTTGTTGCTTTGGCATTTTATTCATTTGTTTCTTTTTGTTTAGTTTTGTGATTCCCCACCATTCATTTGTACTTGGTGAACATGTTTAATTAGTCCATTGTTTCTTCTTATGGTATTATGTTCGTTTTATAAAGATAGTAATTAGTAATTACTAATCTGTTTTACCCTCATAGTATGTGATTTTATAAGATTATTATGTGACTTTATGAGGTTTAAGAGCAAAACTAAAATGTAATATACTAGAGAAGTGTTATGTAATACAGATTCTGTTTTAAAGAAATGCAAGAATGCTTGGTTGTCATCCTATGATTGGTTGCTGCTAAAAGTGCCGCTTATTAACGAAATGTAACCAATTCGTTTATTTTCGTTGTCTAACAATAAGGATTTCTCAATATATTGTAATAAATAAATGAGATGAGATGACTTCTCATAGATGATTAATTTATGAGTTTAAATATTTGCCACGTAGGAGGGAATTTCATTCATTTTTAATTTTAATTAAAATAAAAATATATTTATTTATTTTGTGGAATTCAATCAGATGTCAGTGTAAAACTATTTTACACTAACAGTGTGTATCCATTAAGGTGAGACTATGAAAGTTGTGTCAGACTCTTTCGGTGGAGATGATTTGTGGGTCTGATAAATATCCAGCGTATGCATAACCAATTAGGTCAAGCTTGGACTTGGAAAAAAATGAACTCACCTCCATTCACCATTGTGCCTTTAAGATAATGAAAGACTTGTTTTATTTCGTTTCATGGCCTTTGCGTAGGTGAAGAACTATATCTTTTTTTTTTGAACTTGTGAAGTACTATATCTTGCTAATAAATTAACAACAAAGGATAAACAGGTCGAGTATGACTAGCAAAATACATTAATGCTCTGATAGCACTGAGGTATGGTACTTAAGGATCAAGTAATTCTTCATCTTTTTCTCGAGGTCTAAATTATCTTTATTTACATATAATGACCTGCAACCATTAGAGTACACAATAAGCATGATTCGTCCATATATAATTCTTTTAGTGCCGGTTTTACATGAGTATCTTGGAGCATAAATACCTCACCCTTTGGATACTCATTTCGTAAGGCTAGACAAAAGTTTCATTCCCAACTAAATTTTCTCTTTAGTAAATCTACAGTTTTTTAGAGCTCTTCTGAAGTCCCAATAAATCATTGTCATAAACATTAATTATGACATAAACAATCTCATATCTCATCATAAATATGCATGAGTTTGTTGGGTCATTTTATGTCTGTCCTTAAGCAAATAATCATCTAGATTGCTTTAATCTAATTATTTGTTCATTGTTGAGAACATGAATTGTGTGCTTTAGGAATCTTACAACCTTCCAGAAGTTTTATATAGATATCATTCTCAAGTGAGCCATACAAATAAGTTGTAACTCCAAGTATCCACCACGATAGTCATGTGTGTCTTAAGTATGACAACATCATTTCACTTTACTATAACGACTTTGTATGCCTTATTGTCTTTATACCTTCAGTGTACAGAAATGAGGTCCAAAGACCCTTAAATTCAGCAAATGAATCGTTTCTTTCTATTTATGACCAATCACACCCATTAATTTTCAGGTTCAAGATTCTCGCATATATTTATAATAATGAGCACCACTTCATCTTGTCGACAATTCTTCATGTTCTTGGTTCCTTATTTTAACTTCTCGAGACATAACCAATTGAGATCTCTTTAATCAATCATTACAGGTACTTGAACCTCTTCAATAGGTATGAACATTTTTGTATTCTCTACACTTCTCAAGATAGTTTGCCTCCTCGACAAGACCATCTTCCTTCTCTAGGATAAATCTTTTTGAACCAAGTTTTAGGCATGCCTTAGTCTAATAATATTAACAAATTTTTCAACTGGGATATTAAGTTAGAGAAGGGTATTTGCAGCATATAAGGGGAATTTAATAATTCATTTTAGGTCAGAGAATGCATCTTTTGAACTTCTGGTTCATAGTGCGAGTATACATATGCATTCTTTACAAATTTTCAGAGCTGCTTAATTTCCTCTCCCCTAATGCTGAGAACCAACAAGTAAGATATGAAATATCTTTCGGTAATGACTCAAATTTATTAATAGCCTCAGCTTTCCCTATGGTTTCACCTTAGTGCGTTGTGGTAGAGCAATTGAAAATATATAACGCACGTTGAAGATTCTTAGATGTGAGATATTAGATTCCTGACCATGAACCAATTGTAATGAGGATAATTATAATGGATTGTTGGCTTGATGTGTGTCAATGCTGCTATTTGCAAAATCCCATGTCCAAAAATAAGGACATTTGTTTTCATATGTAATTGTCTAGCTATAAATAGGAGTCGTTTAATTAAATAACTCAACTAGATCATTTAAATATGATCATCTGCAACTATATATATTCAAAACCGTGTCATTTACCAACTTAATCAAGGTTGAAATTTTAACTCTATCAATATGGAGAGTTGATGACATATATTTGGCCATTTAGTCGATACATCGATAAAGATATGAAATACTTTAATGAACCATAAAAAGAGTGAATATGTGCACATGTATCACATCAAATATACTCAAGAGTATGAGAGATTCAAACTCATATATTTTACCAATTATTAATAGGTCATGAGAACAATATATAAGAATTCATTATATTGAAGAATCTTCAAGTTCTTTGATGGGCACTCATATGAATTCATATACTTTCGCATCATAAGACTCGAGATGTCTAACCGGTCATACCAATCATATTCAATTTGTCCTGTATATAGAACTTTCTCATTCAAAATAATACTTCAATGTTTAAAGTGAAATTTTCTGGCATTTTAAATCCTTCAAAAATTATGATATTTTTAACCCATAATTTATCGTTACGTCAATAAAAAAAATATAGTCCTTCAAAGAGTTTTAAATTGATAAGTAATATGTAAACATGACAATTGTGTCACAAGATGAGAATTGCATCTCATATTCATTGCATGGAAAAACTCAATAGGTTTGACATCTTCACATGTAAGGATTACTATTGATCCAAGCAATATCTAACAATAATGCTTATATATGCTCTTTATATTTGTATACTTTGATACCAATGTTGGGGAAATAGAATAACATAAAACATGAGATCATGTGTCAATGTGGGACCCTTTCTCACACTTCAATTCTCAACATTCTCCCCCTAAGAGTAGGTCACCGCCATATTATTATCCTTCCCTTAGCGGAAGCTATCAAAAATTGCACTGCAATTTGTTTCATCACTGCGCAAATAGTACACGTCACCTGACCACCACCTTGTGTCAAGAAGACTTTCAATACAAAGAGTCATTATCATGATCACATCAACCATTGACTCCGATACTATTTATAGGATTGCAACCGCGTCTGGCAGTGACGGATCCAAAAATTTTATATCGTGGGGGCAATATACAAATTTTTTATCACAGCACAAAAATTTATAACATATAAATTATAAAATATCACTATTAAAGATTAAAAAAAATAGAATTCACCAAATAGTATATATGTTTTACCAACATAATATATTAGTTTGAAAGCGTGATGATTATAATAAAATTATCTTTCCCAGACCCATTTGTGGCCAAATAAAAATTGTGAATAATATGTTGTTGATATATAAAACACACCTCCGTTTAAGAGATACAGGAATAGAATACAGAGAAATAAGAAATGTGATAAATGTTGTAATATGAGTGAAAAAAGGAAATAGGAAGAGAATATAAAAAGTGAAAATGAATTGAAAGAAAAAATGAAGTGTGAATAAATTAGTACTTAAAAATTGTAGTCATCTAACCTCAAAAATAAAAATAAAAGCCACAGTCATTTCAGCTACAGATACTAGACCACGGTAGCTGAGATTTGAGAAGTATATATATGTGTTGCTCTTTTTAAAAATATTGTGAGTTTGTGACTAATTGGTTTTATTAAATAAAAAACATGGTAATCTTTTTAAGAAACATGGCAAGTTAAGTGGAACTTGAAGGGGGTACTTACTACTTACTGTAAGCTTAAAGTTCAAACTTATGATTGGATGCAATATGAGTGCGTGGGAGCATTTGTAAGTATTTGTTGGGGGCAATATATCTTAATACTAATGTTATTAATGTTTTTTATGGAAATCAGGTGGGGGCATTTGCCCCACCCTTGCCCAATGTACATCCGTCGCTGGCGTCTGGGGCTGTTTCTTGAAAAAATATAAGATTATTGATATACAGACCTTTTCAAGAGTGTCAATGATTTCTTTTAAAATATTGCTTTGAAATTTCATTGGCTTCTTCTAGAGAACCACAACAAAATTTCATTTCATGATACAATCTCATATACAATTGGATGTCCTTCAGGAACAATTAACCATGCACTAATAATTTTTCGGGCTAAAAGATCACAACTTTTGTAGAGTGAAGGATGTTATTCCAGTTGCAGCCTCCCTTGTATTTATAATATTATGTTAAGAGTTTTGAACAAGTATACATGTGGGTCGGGCTCATGACTTCCTACCTTATAACCTAGATGAGCATCTAAATATTCATAACAGCATGAACAATATTTTTCTGTTGATAATGACGCATAACTACAAGCAAATGTTGTAATTCTCATGTAAACACAAACAATATAACATTATATCAAGGTTAGTGCAAACAAACACTCTGTAAAATGCACTTATACACGAATAAGAACCACACAAGCAAAAGAAAGACATTATTATTGAGCCAAAAAAACTCCTTTAGCAATTCGATTACGTGATATCTTTTCTATAACTGATTATTTCAACAAGTCAACTTTTCAATTATATAAACCAAAAGTAAGTTAAATGAATTACCTCAATGAGGTACCTTGAAGCCCAAATATGATCACCAGCTTCAATGCCTACACTACAAACTTGATACTCCCACTACAATGTAATTCACAGAAAAGCATTTAAAAATATTAGTTCATATATTCATAAGCGTTAAAACAAAGGAAACAACTTGTTGGGAGTGGTTAACCGTGGTTGACCAATCCGTGTGATTGATGTAATCGGCGAGGTCCCCACCACCACAATACTTCAAAACAAGGTGAGTCTCTGCTGAAAGTTCAAAAACATGAAAAAACCATCACGAGACTCAAATGCTGACATGACGGACTCAATCCAATGGGTGTACCCTATTTGGAACCTAGAAGGAGTAACAGGTCCACGTTCATTCCAATTAACCACGAATGGAAATTTGAACCCATGAGATGCATCATCATACAGTCCATACTGAGCGATGTTTTTTTCGTATGGAACTGTGGATATGTTGCAGGGATCAGAAATCTGGAGACATGCCGGAGGGAGCACAAAACTTGTTGGTTTATTGCTACGAAACGAAGCATCGAACGTAGAAAACTAGAGACATGGGAGCACAAAGCTCGTTATCTTATAACAAATATGAGCATGGAACGTGGTGGTTCAGGGCTTCCAAGAGAGTTCAGAAAATGGAAGACGAGGGGCAGATAAGATCGTGGAAGGGGGGGGGGGCACAACGACGAGTGTTTTTTCGATATTTTGAAGAAGAATAAAAAGAAGAAGATGTAGAGGCAGATAATGAACTTGGATCCTCATATTGCACATCAGCATTTGGGTAATCGTAGTAATCCATAAACCTTTTTATTTTATAGAAGTCGACCATCAACATTGCATTCGTAGGAACAATCCGCAATCGAAGGTCTTTTAAAGATGTATATGGTATAATTACCAACTTGATACTCCCACTGCAATGTAATTCACAGAAAAGTAGTTAAAAACATGAGTTCATATATTAATAAGCCTTAAAATAAAGGAAACAACTTGCAGGGAATGGAACAACATGAATCCCCACCACCACAATACTTCAAAACAAGGTGAGTCTCTGCTGAAAGTTCAAAAACATGAAAAAACCATCACGAGACTCTAATGGTGACACGACAGACTCTCCTTCATTTTCACTATTTGCATCGTCACCAGTCTGTGCTTTTTCTCTTTCACTCCCAACAGCAGCAGATGGTACACCACCAAAGAGCAGAAAATATTGTTCGTCCATAATTTTATATGCTGCAATGTACCTTTGGTGTGCAAGAAGGCGAGCAACAACTGCTCGAGCAATCTTATATGCAGCTGCATCGACTCTTGATGTATGCTGACTTGTCAGGGGCGTCTTCAGGATATCCCATTGTTGTTTATCCCGTATTGCACAGCTTCCCTCAAATGCTTTGTTTCCTCATCCAAGGTTGTAACACCCCGATTTCCGGATGTCACTTTAGTAACCAAAAATAAACTTTATGCGGAAAACAGGTAATTTTTTTCGTTTGATTCCTTTTAATAAAGCGATAGGAAATAAAGACAGAACCCAACACTAACTAACCAATATACAAATATATACACGTGTACAGCCTCAGCTGCACTCCCACGTCACGCGCACTCACAGTGACTCCAAAGTAGTGTGCCCGTAGGCAAATATATATACAGACCCAGAAGTTTGAGTGAGAAAGTCATAAGTACAATCCACTAAGAGAAATGTCGGCCTCAAAATGGCCTAAGCAAAGACCCCTACAGTCCGACTGACTCACTGTGATCCCTCAATAAGAGAACCACACGAAAAGCCATGCATCGGAAACTTACCCTGTCCCAAAAGTAAGACGAATCAGAGCTCTACACAAAATATGACGCCTGCCTAAACCTACCCTTCCAGTACCGAGTCCACAGCGAACTGAAGTTGGCAAGTTGAAGCTCAGCTCCATGCGTCGTAAAACTCCTTTCATCAGACGCCCACACTCGTCAGTACGGTCCTCCAACTCAAACCTGATCCCCCCCGAGGGAGAGACCGTCGAAACCCAATCCACCGTCGACGTCTGGCAGCAGGCCGACCGCCCAAACACAAACATGAAACCAAAGCCAAGGCGCTAGGGTCAACTCACGGAAATAAGTAGATATACACTCAACATGTGACAAGGGTATAGATATATATATATATATATATATATATATATATATAGCCTGAGTAATGGACCAATCTTTTTCAATTGCTTCCCAGATCTAACTGTTAGTCTGGAAGATAAAAACATCCTTGATGTCCTCTTCCTAAATATCAAGCTTCACGGCCTTGATATGAAAGAAGATTCCATTCCTATCTCTTTGATTTACAGGGTTCAATACAAGGTAATGAACTCTATCAAATCTTATTTCTTGCGAACCAATTGTGAGAAATCTGGAGAAACTACCCTCTTCCTCACAGATTATGATAAGGCCAATGTTATTGTGCCCAAAACCATCCAATGGAGTGATATCACCCTTCCAGAGAAATGGTCTTTGGAAAAGGCTACTCCAGCCCAACCTGCTGAAACTCCTGAGTTTCGTGAAATCATCCAACACCAATCTGGCCAAGTAGATCTCATCTTTGATAGGAGAAATTCTTTCTCTATCCCTAGATCTATTAGGACATCCTCTGATTTCCAATCTGCCATGTCCAGAAGATCTTTTTCTATGACTAGAAGGAACCAACCCGAGTCTGGTGCTCGACCCTCCCTCTCTCATGACGGATCTACTATCCATTTGGCTGGATATGTCAATACCACTCCTGTCAAGACTACCTATGACAAGGGTGATGAAGATCATCAATCCAACTTATCTCCAACGTATTCTTCTCTAGAAACCCCTGGAGAAACTTCTGATTTCATTGGAGCAATCACTACTGAATTTGTCATCGACAAAGAAAGTATCAAAGCAGATTTCTACTCTGACAAATGGACTAAGCAAAGAAAATGGTTCTTTGCAAAGTATCAGGGTGAAAAGAGAAAGAAGATCCAAGAAAAATTCTACGGGTTCCTTGAAAAAACCCAGCAAAACATCTTTTTTTTTGAATGGTTTCAAGATTATGCCAACAAGAATTGGAAATCTTACCCCTTCCAAATTGACATGGTTAAATGGCAGCATAAAGATGGAAAAGAAACCCTTTCTAAACTGCCACCTAAAACTCCTTTCCTTCTTAAAGGAGCTCAATCTACACCTGTCTTGGCTTCTCCCTTCAAGACTAGGGAAGAAGAAGGTGAGGTCACCAGTAAGGACATCAAAGACCTCATGGAACAGGCCAATTATACCAATAAGTATCTTCAAACTCTTGGAGAATCTCAGACTCATGATGATTCTGCTAGAAAAGGAAAAGGAAAGGTCAAGACTGAACCCTCTTCCCCAGATCTTGATATCCCTAAAGGGTGTCAACTGGAGAAACCTTTATTCAAACCTTTCCAAATCAGTAACCGATCTAGGCACTCAGCTCAATCCCTTCGTGCCAAGAATGAATCTGATAATGAGCTTCTTCAGAAAGTTGTGGAACAACTGAAGCTTCTCAATCAAGTGATCCCTGAAACCCCGACTCAGGAAACTCCTACTCCGGAGGCAGTTTCTAATCCTACTGTCTCTGCTCCTGCTCCTCCAAAAACTCGGACTTCTACTCGTAATGCCTCTACTTCTTTAAACAATATTGAAGATGGTAAGGTTGAGTCTGATTCTGATATCCAATCTGTCAAGAGTATTCCTATCAACGCTGTTAATCACAATTCTAGGAATCAGTGGAGAAAAGAAACCAAACTCTATTATCCTAGAGCTACTGCTCCTGATCTCCTTTTAGAAGAATCTTCAAACTTCAAAAGCTTCAGTGCCAACAATGTCTATGAATGGAATATTGATGGTGAAAACGAGTATGGCATCACCAAAATCCTCCAAAATATGACTATGGTAGCCACTGCCTATGTTACCGCCAATAGTTGTCCTGAATCTCTTATTGTCGAAGTCTTGGTTGCTGGTTTCTGTGGCCAGCTCAAAGGTTGGTGGGATAATTATCTCACTGAAGACGAGAAGAATCAGATCTTGACTGCTATCAAGACTGATGAAGAAGGTAATCCTATCATTGAAGATGGCAAATTCATTCCTGATGCTGTCAACTCCTTAATCTTCACTATAGCCCAACATTTTGTTGGAGATCCTTCCCTCATCAAGGATAGATCTGGTGATCTTTTGTCCAATCTTAAGTGTAAATCTTTGGGTGATTTTAGATGGTATAAGGATACCTTCTTGACCAGAGTCTACACCCGTGAAGACAGCCAACAAGCCTTCTGGAAAGAGAAGTTCCTGGCAGGTCTTCCTAAATCTTTTGGCGACAAAGTTCGGGAAAAACTAAGAAGCCAAAATCCGGGGGGAGAAATCCCGTATCACACCCTTAGTTATGGACAGCTTATTGCTATCATTCAAAGAGTTGCTCTCAAAATCTGTCAGGATGACAAAATCCAACAGCAACTCACTAAGGAAAAGTCTCAAAATCGCAGGGATTTGGGTACTTTCTGCGAACAATTTGGAATTCAAGGTTGTCCCAAGAAACCTAAACCTATGTAATATATTTCCTCCAGTTTTATTATTCTGTTTATGGAAGGCTGAGCCTCCTGTTTTAATTCCTGTCTTTTAATTTCTGCATTTTAAATTTCTGCTAGAAGCCCCTCCGTGGTGGCGTCCTACTTCTCTTGTTAATCCTCATCTCATCCCCCTCCTTCTGCTTCCGACCCCCTCTTGGTATCAGAGCCAAATTGGTTTATGTAATATAGCTTTTGTAACCTATGTTTATGTAATATATTTCCAAATTGGTTTCACTCTTGGTGGGATTTCTTTGGACCTACTACGGAAATCTTTCCCTCTGAAGTTCTTGAGGGTTACAATCATTTTTTAAAAGCATTGGAATAAAGATTTAAACAATTATCCTGATTGTTTGAATTTTTACACAATCTTTTCCCTTTCTTGGGTATTTGCCTGGCGTTATGGTCTCAAGACAAAAGCCCAACCAATTCTCCACAAGCAACCCTTAATCAAATGGTGGAAGGTCTTTGATGCTTCCAAAGCTCATAAGGAGAATGTCAATCAGTGGTTTAAGTCTAACCAAAAGTACCTTAAGCATGCCAATCCGCAATCTAGTCTCTTGCTCAATCAAAAGGTCCACATCACAGCGGCCCTTGCAGGAGCTTCAACAGAAGAAGACTTGCTGAAGAATCTCCAAACAGCTCTGCAATTATTGAAAGAAAAAGAGCCAAAGGAGCAGGCCTCATCCTCAAAGGCCCCTCAGCAGAAAACTTCCTCACAATCTTCTTTCGGGTCAGATCTTATCCCGGAAACACTGGAATCAAGTGAAGATGACTTCTGCTAAAGCTTTGTCGTCTTTTATCATTATGTTTTGTAATAATTCAATCTCAATTATTGTATTCCACTGTAGCAACAGTAGAACTTTTTACTGTAGCAAATAGTGCCCGTCAAATAGTACCGTCTACCGGAACTATTCAACCGGAACTATTCAAACAGTGACCAAATTTTTTCTTTAAATAGGCATCTTCTGAGCTTTGTTAATCAGAGTTTGGCATAGCCTAGATAGAGAGTTATAGAGAGAGAAAACACTGAGAGTCCTTCTGTAAGTTCTCTTTCAGTTTTCCTTTCTTCAATCTTTTCAGTTTTTTAGTTTTTTAAATTTCAGTTTTTGTAACCTATGTTTATGTAATATATTTCCTCCAGTTTTATTATTCTGTTTATGGAAGGCTGAGCCTCCTGTTTTAATTCCTGTCTTTTAATTTCTGCATTTTAAATTTCTGCTAGAAGCCCCTCCGTGGTGGCGTCCTACTTCTCTTGTTAATCCTCATCTCATCCCCCTCTGTAAGACCTGGATTTTCAGAACAAGCTAGTTTCCGACTCACGCGTAGAATCAGTGTAAGCGTGACAGGAGTTTGACATTTGAGGAAGATTAATGAAGAAGAAAGTTCAGGAATTGCTTGAGGAATGTTGCGTAGTTGTTTTCGGAGTTAGTGCGAGTCGTCTGCACACTTGCCTTAGGGCGAGCGTGTCCAGAATAGACTATTTCGCTCTTAAAGCAACGTTTTGAGTGAGATTTCGAACTCTCGGAAAATTTAAAGATTCTCTTTATTTTTCCATCGACCAGCGTTTCATTTCGGAACTCTGGACTGTACGCACGATAGGTTTCACTTTTCGGATGTCCGCCGACGCTAATTTCTTTGCTTCGAAACCCTATTTTCGAGCAATGGATGAAGACTTTTTCTATTCGGGACTTCTAACGAAGATTCCGTCCATGTTGCCAGACTTGTTTCGACGTTTCCAATCTTTCTTCAGTTGGAAGTTTTGTCGTTTGAGCATCACAGCAAAAAGTAGTTTTTCGGGGCAGATTAACCGACACCGCTTTTGAGTTTTTCGATATCGTTTTTCCCAAATCCTAGATATTTGTTTTGAGTTCTGGAATTCTGACGCCAGAATCTCTCTTAGAATTTCTCGGTGATCGTGCTGCAAAAATCGGAATCGCGAAATTTTCATTTTCCCGCGATTTCACCCGCCTATAAATAGCGCGAAAAAGCAAAATCCTCTCATTTTCTTTCCATTTGTGGCTGATTTCGTGGGGAGCAAGGGGGGAGGGGATTTCCGCGAAAACTTGACCAATCTTCGTGCAGTTCGTCCCTACTTCTAGGTATCGAGGTAACTATCATGAATCCTGCCTCTGATTTCTGTTTCTGCTGAGTTTCTGAAGTCGTTTCTGTGCTCTAAGTTTTGAGCTTTTTCTAAAATTGTCCGATTTCTCTGATTTCTCGCTTGGGTTATGTTCCTTATGTTCCCCTGAGTCTAAAACCTCTGTCAGTAAACTCTGATTGCGATTCAGTTGTCCAGGATCTGAAAAATTGACTCAAAACTCTTTTTGTCTCACATTTCGAAACTTTATTGTCGAAAAGACTTAATCTGACTTCGTGCCTTTAGGATTTGTTGTCACGGATATCATGAGGATCGTTGCTGTCAAATTTGTTTTCAGAACTGATAACTTTGAAGTTTTGAGCCTTTATTTTGGACCAAAATGCCCCTGCGTAGTCGTATTTCGGCCCGATTGTCCGAAAATTGTTCTGACAGTTTCTTTGCCTTAGTTTTACCCTAAAACTACCTTGTAAACTGATTTGATCGAAGAAAAAGAGCCGAAGCCCTTTTCTCCTTATGGCCGTGGGTTTTTCCTAAGGGGAGGGGAGTTTTTCGTTTTCGAAAACTTGTCCTTTCGTACCCGTTTGTCGTATTCTGAAGCTTTGATGCTTTGTCTATCGTTTATGTATTGTATTGCGATCGAACTAATCGATTTTGTGTGGATTCTGCTTTGTTTTTCCTCCGAGGTTCAGTTGAAGGAACTTTGGAAGTTTCAAGGCATTCCTGTGAAGGAGATTTGATTTGCGAAGCTGGATCAGCTCGAGGTTAGGGCAACTTACTATATATTAGCTATGACTGCATGATAGGCGTCGATAAATTCGACTTATGTTTTATCTGATGTTGTTTTTGATGATGAGTTGATGTTATGATGCTTTTCCATACTTGTGATGTTGTGCTTTTGTTGGATTGAGCGTTTTGACGCAATTTCGGAGTGGAGATTCATTGAGCTGGTGATCTTTGATATTTCGGGTTGGATGAACAACCCTAGGCAAGTCCAAATGTGGGGTTTGAGACTTAGCCATATGTTGGAATTCTTAGACTTTCCCCGGGAAATGTATTTTGGGTGGTTGATCTTTGAAAACTTAGAATGATAGAGCTTTGAAAAACTAAAGACTTGGGAAACTTAGACTTTGAGAAATAAACTCATAACTTGACTAATTCGAATTGAAACAATTTTTATTAACGTTTAAGCATAGGAGAACTGAAGGGGAAAATATTTACGAAAGACGGGGAAAAGTCGACTTTGTTGTGGGTTTGGAGAGTTATCGGAATTGGGGGAAGCCACTAAGGTGAGCTATGGTGATGATTGAAAGTCACCGAGTACTCTAGTACTCTTGGGGAGTGTTGTGGAGCCGTGTTGTATTGACCGACACCTAGTGCTCTTGTTGTTTGGGCTGTGTTGTATTGACCGACACTAGACCCTTGTGTATTCTGTGGATGGAGTTGTGTTGTATTGACCGACACTTACTCCGAGTTGTGTTGTATTGACCGACACTAACTCATGGGTTTGTTGAGATTGGGTTGTGAGCTAAACACTTTCGTGGTAAGGACGATTCGTTGTTTGGCTAACCACGTTGCATTCAATCGGGTGAATAACGGGAATGGTTCACCTGTGCATATCATGGTGAATAACGGGAATGGTTCACCTTGCATTAATGATGAATAACGGGAATGGTTCATCATTCGGTGAATAACGGGAATGGTTCACCAAGGATGAATAACGGGAATGGTTCATCCAGGATGGATTTCATCCAGGATGGATAACGGGAATGGTCCATCCATAGTGAAAATGCTTCACTTGTGGCGAACGGGAACGCGTCACAAATCCGGATACATATTGTGCATTTCACGCATACATTCATGCTGACTGAGATTGTGTGCTGTTTGTTTATTGAAGCAATGTTAGAGCCATAACATGCTAGGATTGTTTATATGTATATATATCAACATATATCTATACCCCATATCACATGTTGAGTGTATATCTACTTATTGCTGTGAGTTGACCCTAGCGCCTTGGCTTTGTTTGTATGTTTGTGTTTGGGCGGTCGGCCTGCTGCCAGATGTCGATGGCCGACTGGTGTTCGATGGTCTCTCCCTCGGGGGGGATCAGGTATGAGCTTGTGGATCGGGATGCCCCCACCGCTTGGGTGATCGATGTTGTGGGTCATCGAGCGACGTACCGGGGAAGGGTCATGGAGGACCGGACTGACGAGTGTGAACATCTGACGAAAGAAGTTCTACAACGCATGGAGCTGAGCTTCAACTTGCCGTCTTCAGTTCGCCGAGGACTCGGATGTGTGAGCAGTTATGGGTTGGTAGAGTTAGGCAGGCGTCATATTTGTGTAGAGCTCTGATTCGTTTTGCTTTTGGGACGGGGTAGGTTCCCGACGCATGGCTTTTGTGTGGTTCTCTTATTGAGGGATCACAGTGAGTCAGTCGGACTATAGGGGTCTTTGCTTAGGCCATTTTGAGGCCGACTTTCTCCCAGTGGATTGTAATTATAACCTTTTCACTCACACTTCTGGATCTGTAACTATTTGCCTACGGGCACACTACTTTGGAGTCACTGCGAGTGCGCGTGACATGGGAGTGCAGCTGAGGCTGTACATGTGTAAATATTTGTGTGTTGGTTGGGTTTTGTCTTTATTTTCTATTGCTTGATTTAAAAGGTATCAAACGAAAAAATTACCTGTTTTCAGCGTAAAGTCTATTTTTGGTTACTAAAGTGACACCTGGAAATCGGGGTGTTACATTGTGGTATCAGAGCTTAGTCGAGTCTTTCGGGAGTCTTTGGGGAATAGGTCTTCTGTGCTAGGTTGTGTGACTCTGCAAAGAGTGAAAATTGATTGTCTGCAGAGCGATTTTCGCTCTAATTGCTTGCGTTACTACTCAATCGGATTGAGTGGTTTGTCTAGTGCTACCGTATGGTTAGTACTAATCGGACGTTCGATGGGATATAGGATGGTGGATCTTAACCGGATGGCGGAGGCTACACGTGAGCATCATCAACGACTGATGGCGACAGCAATGTATCAACAAAGAGGAATGAACCGAACTGGAGCTGGGGGACCAATGAGGTCAGGTTCCCAAGGCTACAACGGAAGGAAGAGTTACCATAAGTGGGGACCATATCAGCGTTCCGAGGGAAGAAATCTTATCTCAAGAGAGTACAAATCGACGACTGCTGATACTGGGGGGGAAGCCAGTTGGTGACAAAGGAGTGACATGTACTCGTTGCAGAAAGTTTGGGCATTTTGCTAACAAATGCTCAGTGATTGGACGGAGATGCTTCAAGTGTAACCGAGAGGGGCATCTAGCTGTGAACTGCAAGACCAAAGAAAGTCTATGCTTCAATTGCAACCAACCGGGACATTTCTCCCAAGATTGCAAGGCACTCAGGGGCGAATCATCAGGGAATGTTGGGAAAGGAA
Organism: Lotus japonicus; assembly: GCF_012489685.1. Taxonomy (NCBI): domain Eukaryota; kingdom Viridiplantae; phylum Streptophyta; class Magnoliopsida; order Fabales; family Fabaceae; genus Lotus; species Lotus japonicus. Next base: position 68,454,138 of record NC_080043.1, read on the forward strand.
AACAACTTGCTACAGAGGAAAGGATTCATATCAAGGGAGGAGCAAGAGTTGAGGAGTCGAACGAGGAAGAACGTGGGAACGATGGTAATATTTTAACTGTTCTCGTATTCTAGAATAACTTACTCTTTTATATTCAAGCGAGTGTGACGCGCCTAACTTGTATTTACTACTTAGACTATGATCCTATGATTATTATCCCTAGTAGGACCTTATTCGAAGTTGCTCGTGATTTAACTATAGAGGTTACACGAGATCTAGAATAGCACGCGGAGCTAGGGAGTTGTTTTACCGAGGCGTTGATAAGGAAGCTAGGATCTCAGGGAAATTCCTTATGGGTACGAATCGTAGGATTTTAGGGCGTTTAGTTTTGAAGCGGAGTCGTTAGAGGATCTTTCGGCAAAAGGGATTCATTCGACCGAGTGTTTCACCATGGGGAGCGCCAGTGCTTTTAGTCAAGAAGAAGGACGGAAGGTCGAGATCGTGGGTGGATTATCGACAATTGAACAAGGCAACGATCAAGAACAGATACCCGTTGCCGAGGATAGATGATTTGATGGACCAACTACGAGGGGCTACCGTATTTTCCAAGATAGATTTGAGGTCAGGCTATCGTCGGATCAGAGTGAAGATTGAGGATATACCGAAGACTGCTTTCAGGACACGTTAAGGACACTACGAGTACCTAGTGATGCCGTTTGGAGTGACGAATGTACCTGCTGTTTTCATGGATTACATGAACAGCATCTTTCAGGAGTTCTTAGATCGGCGTGTGGTGGTGTTTATTGAGGACATATTGATCTATTCGAAGGACGCGAATAAACATGAAGGACATTTGCGCCAAGTTTTACAATTGTTGAGAGAGAAAAAGCTGTATGAGAACCCTTCCAAGTGTGAATTCTGGCTGGAGGAAGTCAATTTCTTAGGCCATGCTATCTCGAAGGAGGGCATAGCTGTGGATCCGGCGAAAGTGGAGACTGTTTTGGCTTGGGAGCAACCGAAGATGGTGACAGAGATCAGAAGTTCTGTGGATTTAGCTGGATATTATAGACGCTTCATTGAGGGATTTGCCAAGATTGTTGGACCTTTGACTCAATTGACGAGGAAGGATTAATCTTTTACATGGATTGAGGGTGTGTGGTTCCGTAGCGGAATCGTTAGGAACTTGATATCAGGATAATTGTGGTTACTGGATGTTAGGATCTCATTGTCTGTTCCAGTGGGTTTTTCTAAATTTCCACCTTCGATGTATTAGGCCTGATCAACCTAATATTGAGGGGGTGATATTCGGAATCACAGCTGGTTATGGACTTTGATAGAAGGACGGGTAAGATGAATTTGAATTGATTGAGGATTAGTCGGATTTGGGAGGAAAGTTCGTGTTAAGCATTTGATTGTACAAGATTAAGATTTGAACCTTTGGAAGTTGATGATTTTCGTATAGACATTGATTGGTTAGTTCGTGTGATTACTCCAAGTAGAGGTAGACTAAGCCAATAGAATTGATGTTGGAAAATCTTTAAGTATTTTCTCGGAAGTTATGAAGTTATAGGTTATGTGATTTCTGACGTGGGATTATTAGAGATTAGATAGGTTGGATTTAATATCCGGTTATAGATGATTGTTTGATGGTAGCGAGATTGAGAAGAATTAACTCTGAACTAGATTGTTATAGTCGAGTTCGAGGAATAAGTTTTGCTAAGCGTTGGATTAATATGTGGAGACATTATAGTCTTAAGAGATGAATTTTCGCTTGAAAAGTGTTGAATTAATGATTAAGTTGGAGAAAGAAAGTTTTAGCATAAGTTGAATACTTGAGGTTGGTGATATGGATTCCAAGGAAATATGCTGAGATTACTAAGTGAGATTTACTAAGTTGGATTGAAATCTTAGGGTTAAGATTGAATCTTGAGAGCCGAGAATCACGTACGAGTAGGAGATCTTATGGTTGTAGGTGTGACAATAGGAGTTGAATCTTAGAAGATTGAAGACCTGAAGGTGAGTTTCGGGTTAAGACCATTGAGGTGTAGTATAAGAGAGATCTTGAAGTAAGGGAATTCTGGGTTGTGTGGAGTGTTAAGGTTGGTGATCGATTGATGTTGATTATGAGGTTGCGGACATCATGACCATGTGATAAGATTTGAATGATGTTAGCATAATAAGTTATGATTATGGATAGCAGGATCAAGTGGTGAGTGTGGAAGCATGACGACACTTATCAGGTCGTTTGGGTAAGTGAAGGAGTTATAGTTTTAAGGAACGGATATTCATTTAAGAAGTATTGAAGGATTAAATGTTATTAGAGGACCAAACTTGGTGAAGGTGTAGGTTTTAAATCTATGAATGTCTGTCTAAGGTGTAGGACTCGAAGTTTGTCAGAATTTGATTGAGAGATTAAGAAGTTGATTGACGAGATGGTGATTGAGTCACAGAAAGGAAGGTGTTAGTATTAAGATGAATACCTGAGGTTGTTATATTTTGACGAGTTTCGTAGAGTATAAGAGTCAATGGGACTTTGTTATGGATTTTGATAATGCATATTACGAGTAACAAGTGAATTTTACTAAAGTTGAATGAGAATCCTAGGGCTAAGGTTGACCTAGTGAGCTGAGATTCATGTACACATAAGACATTTAGTGGTGTTAGCGGTTACGATAAGAGTTAAATCTCAGAATGTTGAAGGATCGGAAGATGTAATGGCTAGTTAAGTCCCTTGAGGTATAGTTATGATTTAATCTTCTAGAGGATAAGTCTCGATTCGTGCGAAGTGTTAGGGATTTCAGTAAGTGTAAATAGGTTTGAGTGAGGGAAGTTCTAAGGAAGAAGACGATAATAATGGATTGTTAGATATTAAGAAGAGGATTATCTTATAAGTTGTTGATAACTTGATGTTGAAGGGGATAAGATTAGTGAAGGACAAGAAATAAGGACATAAGTCGATTTTTAATTCGAATGGTGACTAAGTAGGAGATTGATTTCATTGTGCGAGTGATGATAGTTACGAAGTTGGATGTGACGTTAATGGACTATTAGATTCCAACGCAATGTTTCGTCTAAGAGTTATCGAACGAACAAGTGATGGACTGTAGATGAAGATCACGAGGACAAGTTGAGTATCTACTTTGAGATGACAGAGAGGCACTGAGTTTAAGAAGAATTCCGGACGACCGAAAGTAAAGAAGTAAGTGGCTAAGGTTGTGCGACTGCACGGAATGCCAACCGGTATCATTTCAAGCAGAGGTCCGACGCAAGTAATCGAGTCAGACGACATGAGGTTGAATGATGTTTTGTCTTTTGAGACGCCGATAGTTAGCAGTGGGGATAGAAGAGTGAAACAGTTAAGGGGAAGGCAGATTGCTTAAGTAAAGATTTTGAGGAACAATGACACAGGCACTACTACATGGGAATTGGAAGATAAGATCAAGGAACTGTATTCCGAACTTTTTGCAGAACTCTGAGTTTCGAGGACGAAACTTTCTTTTTGGAGGGGAGTATTGTAAGACCTGGATTTTCAGAACAAGCTAGTTTCCGACTCACGCGTAGAATCAGTGTAAGCGTGACAGGAGTTTGACATTTGAGGAAGATTAATGAAGAAGAAAGTTCAGGAATTGCTTGAGGAATGTTGCGTAGTTGTTTTCGGAGTTAGTGCGAGTCGTCTGCACACTTGCCTTAGGGCGAGCGTGTCCAGAATAGACTATTTCGCTCTTAAAGCAACGTTTTGAGTGAGATTTCGAACTCTCGGAAAATTTAAAGATTCTCTTTATTTTTCCATCGACCAGCGTTTCATTTCGGAACTCTGGACTGTACGCACGATAGGTTTCACTTTTCGGATGTCCGCCGACGCTAATTTCTTTGCTTCGAAACCCTATTTTCGAGCAATGGATGAAGACTTTTTCTATTCGGGACTTCTAACGAAGATTCCGTCCATGTTGCCAGACTTGTTTCGACGTTTCCAATCTTTCTTCAGTTGGAAGTTTTGTCGTTTGAGCATCACAGCAAAAAGTAGTTTTTCGGGGCAGATTAACCGACACCGCTTTTGAGTTTTTCGATATCGTTTTTCCCAAATCCTAGATATTTGTTTTGAGTTCTGGAATTCTGACGCCAGAATCTCTCTTAGAATTTCTCGGTGATCGTGCTGCAAAAATCGGAATCGCGAAATTTTCATTTTCCCGCGATTTCACCCGCCTATAAATAGCGCGAAAAAGCAAAATCCTCTCATTTTCTTTCCATTTGTGGCTGATTTCGTGGGGAGCAAGGGGGGAGGGGATTTCCGCGAAAACTTGACCAATCTTCGTGCAGTTCGTCCCTACTTCTAGGTATCGAGGTAACTATCATGAATCCTGCCTCTGATTTCTGTTTCTGCTGAGTTTCTGAAGTCGTTTCTGTGCTCTAAGTTTTGAGCTTTTTCTAAAATTGTCCGATTTCTCTGATTTCTCGCTTGGGTTATGTTCCTTATGTTCCCCTGAGTCTAAAACCTCTGTCAGTAAACTCTGATTGCGATTCAGTTGTCCAGGATCTGAAAAATTGACTCAAAACTCTTTTTGTCTCACATTTCGAAACTTTATTGTCGAAAAGACTTAATCTGACTTCGTGCCTTTAGGATTTGTTGTCACGGATATCATGAGGATCGTTGCTGTCAAATTTGTTTTCAGAACTGATAACTTTGAAGTTTTGAGCCTTTATTTTGGACCAAAATGCCCCTGCGTAGTCGTATTTCGGCCCGATTGTCCGAAAATTGTTCTGACAGTTTCTTTGCCTTAGTTTTACCCTAAAACTACCTTGTAAACTGATTTGATCGAAGAAAAAGAGCCGAAGCCCTTTTCTCCTTATGGCCGTGGGTTTTTCCTAAGGGGAGGGGAGTTTTTCGTTTTCGAAAACTTGTCCTTTCGTACCCGTTTGTCGTATTCTGAAGCTTTGATGCTTTGTCTATCGTTTATGTATTGTATTGCGATCGAACTAATCGATTTTGTGTGGATTCTGCTTTGTTTTTCCTCCGAGGTTCAGTTGAAGGAACTTTGGAAGTTTCAAGGCATTCCTGTGAAGGAGATTTGATTTGCGAAGCTGGATCAGCTCGAGGTTAGGGCAACTTACTATATATTAGCTATGACTGCATGATAGGCGTCGATAAATTCGACTTATGTTTTATCTGATGTTGTTTTTGATGATGAGTTGATGTTATGATGCTTTTCCATACTTGTGATGTTGTGCTTTTGTTGGATTGAGCGTTTTGACGCAATTTCGGAGTGGAGATTCATTGAGCTGGTGATCTTTGATATTTCGGGTTGGATGAACAACCCTAGGCAAGTCCAAATGTGGGGTTTGAGACTTAGCCATATGTTGGAATTCTTAGACTTTCCCCGGGAAATGTATTTTGGGTGGTTGATCTTTGAAAACTTAGAATGATAGAGCTTTGAAAAACTAAAGACTTGGGAAACTTAGACTTTGAGAAATAAACTCATAACTTGACTAATTCGAATTGAAACAATTTTTATTAACGTTTAAGCATAGGAGAACTGAAGGGGAAAATATTTACGAAAGACGGGGAAAAGTCGACTTTGTTGTGGGTTTGGAGAGTTATCGGAATTGGGGGAAGCCACTAAGGTGAGCTATGGTGATGATTGAAAGTCACCGAGTACTCTAGTACTCTTGGGGAGTGTTGTGGAGCCGTGTTGTATTGACCGACACCTAGTGCTCTTGTTGTTTGGGCTGTGTTGTATTGACCGACACTAGACCCTTGTGTATTCTGTGGATGGAGTTGTGTTGTATTGACCGACACTTACTCCGAGTTGTGTTGTATTGACCGACACTAACTCATGGGTTTGTTGAGATTGGGTTGTGAGCTAAACACTTTCGTGGTAAGGACGATTCGTTGTTTGGCTAACCACGTTGCATTCAATCGGGTGAATAACGGGAATGGTTCACCTGTGCATATCATGGTGAATAACGGGAATGGTTCACCTTGCATTAATGATGAATAACGGGAATGGTTCATCATTCGGTGAATAACGGGAATGGTTCACCAAGGATGAATAACGGGAATGGTTCATCCAGGATGGATTTCATCCAGGATGGATAACGGGAATGGTCCATCCATAGTGAAAATGCTTCACTTGTGGCGAACGGGAACGCGTCACAAATCCGGATACATATTGTGCATTTCACGCATACATTCATGCTGACTGAGATTGTGTGCTGTTTGTTTATTGAAGCAATGTTAGAGCCATAACATGCTAGGATTGTTTATATGTATATATATCAACATATATCTATACCCCATATCACATGTTGAGTGTATATCTACTTATTGCTGTGAGTTGACCCTAGCGCCTTGGCTTTGTTTGTATGTTTGTGTTTGGGCGGTCGGCCTGCTGCCAGATGTCGATGGCCGACTGGTGTTCGATGGTCTCTCCCTCGGGGGGGATCAGGTATGAGCTTGTGGATCGGGATGCCCCCACCGCTTGGGTGATCGATGTTGTGGGTCATCGAGCGACGTACCGGGGAAGGGTCATGGAGGACCGGACTGACGAGTGTGAACATCTGACGAAAGAAGTTCTACAACGCATGGAGCTGAGCTTCAACTTGCCGTCTTCAGTTCGCCGAGGACTCGGATGTGTGAGCAGTTATGGGTTGGTAGAGTTAGGCAGGCGTCATATTTGTGTAGAGCTCTGATTCGTTTTGCTTTTGGGACGGGGTAGGTTCCCGACGCATGGCTTTTGTGTGGTTCTCTTATTGAGGGATCACAGTGAGTCAGTCGGACTATAGGGGTCTTTGCTTAGGCCATTTTGAGGCCGACTTTCTCCCAGTGGATTGTAATTATAACCTTTTCACTCACACTTCTGGATCTGTAACTATTTGCCTACGGGCACACTACTTTGGAGTCACTGCGAGTGCGCGTGACATGGGAGTGCAGCTGAGGCTGTACATGTGTAAATATTTGTGTGTTGGTTGGGTTTTGTCTTTATTTTCTATTGCTTGATTTAAAAGGTATCAAACGAAAAAATTACCTGTTTTCAGCGTAAAGTCTATTTTTGGTTACTAAAGTGACACCTGGAAATCGGGGTGTTACACCCTCCTTCTGCTTCCGACCCCCTCTTGGTATCAGAGCCTGATGGGGAAGTAGGAACATGCTAAATATGTTAGATATAAGTTATTTCTCTGCTTTGTTCTTACATAATTAAGCACTATGGTAACGGATCTAGACTGGTAAGTACACAACTCAGCTATACTAAAATGAAATCCTTTTTGAAGATCTCTCAGGATTATTCATATTCAGACTTATGATCATATCTGCAGCGGAGGCGTTGAAGGCAGTAAGTCCCTGTGTGGCAGTAAGTCTATATTGGCCATACTACAGATATGATATGTTAAGCTCTGATTCTTTTTTTTTTGAATGGTTTCAAGATTATGCCAACAAGAATTGGAAATCTTACCCCTTCCAAATTGACATGGTTAAATGGCAGCATAAAGATGGAAAAGAAACCCTTTCTAAACTGCCACCTAAAACTCCTTTCCTTCTTAAAGGAGCTCAATCTACACCTGTCTTGGCTTCTCCCTTCAAGACTAGGGAAGAAGAAGGTGAGGTCACCAGTAAGGACATCAAAGACCTCATGGAACAGGCCAATTATACCAATAAGTATCTTCAAACTCTTGGAGAATCTCAGACTCATGATGATTCTGCTAGAAAAGGAAAAGGAAAGGTCAAGACTGAACCCTCTTCCCCAGATCTTGATATCCCTAAAGGGTGTCAACTGGAGAAACCTTTATTCAAACCTTTCCAAATCAGTAACCGATCTAGGCACTCAGCTCAATCCCTTCGTGCCAAGAATGAATCTGATAATGAGCTTCTTCAGAAAGTTGTGGAACAACTGAAGCTTCTCAATCAAGTGATCCCTGAAACCCCGACTCAGGAAACTCCTACTCCGGAGGCAGTTTCTAATCCTACTGTCTCTGCTCCTGCTCCTCCAAAAACTCGGACTTCTACTCGTAATGCCTCTACTTCTTTAAACAATATTGAAGATGGTAAGGTTGAGTCTGATTCTGATATCCAATCTGTCAAGAGTATTCCTATCAACGCTGTTAATCACAATTCTAGGAATCAGTGGAGAAAAGAAACCAAACTCTATTATCCTAGAGCTACTGCTCCTGATCTCCTTTTAGAAGAATCTTCAAACTTCAAAAGCTTCAGTGCCAACAATGTCTATGAATGGAATATTGATGGTGAAAACGAGTATGGCATCACCAAAATCCTCCAAAATATGACTATGGTAGCCACTGTCTATGTTACCGCCAATAGTTGTCCTGAATCTCTTATTGTCGAAGTCTTGGTTGCTGGTTTCTGTGGCCAGCTCAAAGGTTGGTGGGATAATTATCTCACTGAAGACGAGAAGAATCAGATCTTGACTGCTATCAAGACTGATGAAGAAGGTAATCCTATCATTGAAGATGGCAAATTCATTCCTGATGCTGTCAACTCCTTAATCTTCACTATAGCCCAACATTTTGTTGGAGATCCTTCCCTCATCAAGGATAGATCTGGTGATCTTTTGTCCAATCTTAAGTGTAAATCTTTGGGTGATTTTAGATGGTATAAGGATACCTTCTTGACCAGAGTCTACACCCGTGAAGACAGCCAACAAGCCTTCTGGAAAGAGAAGTTCCTGGCAGGTCTTCCTAAATCTTTTGGCGACAAAGTTCGGGAAAAACTAAGAAGCCAAAATCCGGGGGGAGAAATCCCGTATCACACCCTTAGTTATGGACAGCTTATTGCTATCATTCAAAGAGTTGCTCTCAAAATCTGTCAGGATGACAAAATCCAACAGCAACTCACTAAGGAAAAGTCTCAAAATCGCAGGGATTTGGGTACTTTCTGCGAACAATTTGGAATTCAAGGTTGTCCCAAGAAACCTAAACCTAGAAAGCAAGATCCTCCTCCCAAACAACAGTGGAGAAAGAGATCAAGCAGAAATGATCAAAGGAAGCCCAAACCTAGATCTAAACCTCATTCTGCTCAAACTTCCAAAAACCCTCCTGAGACTAAAACCTCTCAAGGTAAAGATGTCACCTGCTATACCTGCGGCAAGCCTGGCCATATTAGCAGATATTGCAGACTCAAAAGAAGAATCTCTGAGCTTCAGCTTGAACCTGAGATTGAGGATAAGATCAACAATCTTCTCATTCAAACTTCTGATGAAGAAGAATCCAATCCTTCGGACTCCGAGGTCTCCGAAGACCTAAATCAAATCCAGAATGATGATTCTCAATCATCATCCTCTGTCAATACCTTGACCATTAACACTTTGACTAATGAGCAAGATCTTCTCTTTAAGGCTATCAATTCTATCCCTGATCCTGAAGAAAAGAAAATCTACTTGGAACGCCTCAGATCTACTCTTGAAGACAGGCCTCCCAGAAGTCCTATTACTGCCAATAAGTTCAATCTTAGGGATACCTTCAAGCGTCTTGAAAAATCTGCTGTCAAACCTGTCACTATTCAAGACCTCCAATCTGAAGTCAGTACCCTTAAAATCGAGGTTAAGGGTCTCAAACAAATCCAAAGAAGTCAGCAGCTTATCTTAGACAAACTGACTAGAAATTATGAAGAAGACAGTTCTTCTTCTATACCTGATTCCAATCCTGCTCCTAACAACAATTGCGATGACTTTCTGGAAGTTATCAATCATGTCACCATCCAGAAATTCTACATCCACATCAAAATCCTTATAGGAGATTTTATCTTGGAAACTCCAGCTCTCTTTGATACTGGGGCTGATTCCAGTTGTATTTCTGAGGGACTCATTCCCACCAGATATTTTGAAAAAACAACTGAGAAACTCAGTGCTGCTGAAGGATCTAGGTTAATAATCAAATATAAGATCCCCTCGGCTATCATCAAAAATGGTAGTCTTGAGATTGAAACCCCTTTTCTGCTCGTCAGAAATCTTAGTCAAAAAGTCATAATAGGGACTCCTTTCATTAAGAAACTCTTCCCTTATGACACTGACGTTGATGGCATCACTGTCCAGCATCTTGGACAACCAATTCTGTTCAAATTCTCGGAACCTCCCTTTGACAAAACCCTGAATGTTATATCCTACAAGGAAAAGCAAATCAATTTCCTCAAGGAAGAGATTTCCTTCAAGAACATTGAAGTTCAATTACAACAACCTTCAGTCAAAACAAGGATTGAGAATATTTTGGGGAATATTCAATCTAGTATCTGTTCTGACCTACCCAATGCCTTTTGGGAAAGGAAGAGCCATATGGTGGAGCTTCCTTATGAAAAGGATTTCTCAGACAAACAGATCCCAACCAAGGCTAGACCTATTCAGATGAATGAAGAACTTCTTCATTTTTGCCGAAAGGAAATCGATGATCTTCTTAAGAAGAAACTAATCCGCAGGAGTAAAAGTCCTTGGTCCTGTGCAGCCTTCTATGTCAACAAACAAGCTGAGATAGAAAGGGGAACCCCTAGGTTGGTCATCAACTACAAACCTCTCAATCAAGCCCTTTGTTGGATTAGATATCCTATTCCCAACAAGAAAGATCTTCTTGCCAGACTGCATGATGCTAAGATCTTTTCGAAGTTCGACATGAAATCTGGATTTTGGCAAATCCAATTACAAGAAAAGGATAGGTATAAAACTGCTTTTACTGTCCCTTTTGGACAATATGAGTGGAATGTTATGCCTTTTGGGCTAAAGAATGCCCCATCTGAATTTCAAAGGATCATGAATGAAATCTTCAATCCCTATTCCAAATTCACTATTGTCTACATCGATGATGTGCTGGTCTTTTCTCAAACCATAGATCAACACTTCAAACACCTCAATACGTTTATCTCTGTAATCAAAAGGAATGGTCTGGCAGTATCCAAAACAAAAGTCAGCTTGTTCCAGACCAAAATCAGATTCCTTGGCCATAACATTCACCAAGGAACTATCATTCCCATCAATAGAGCCATTGAGTTCACCGACAAGTTCCCTGATCAAATCATAGATAAAACCCAATTGCAAAGATTCTTGGGATGTCTCAATTATGTTGCGGATTTCTGTCCTCAACTCAGCACAATGATCAAACCCCTTCATGATAGACTCAAGAAGGATCCTCCACCCTGGTCTGATATTCATACCAACGTGGTCAAACAAATCAAACTGCGTGTCAAAAATCTGCCTTGTCTTTATCTCCCTAATCCTCAAGCTTTCAAGATTATTGAAACTGATGCCTCTGATATTGGCTTTGGTGGTATTTTGAAACAAAAAATTCTTGACAAAGAACAAATTATTGCTTTTACTTCAAAACATTGGAATCCTGCTCAACAGAATTATTCTACTGTTAAAAAAGAAGTTTTAGCAATCGTCTTATCTATTTCAAAATTTCAATCTGATTTGATTAATCAAAAATTCTTAGTCCGTGTTGACTGCAAATCTGCGAAGGAAATCTTACAAAAAGATGTCAAAAACTTAGCTTCAAAACATATCTTTGCCAGATGGCAAGCTATTTTAAGCGTTTTTTACTTCGATATTGAATATATAAAAGGATCTAACAATTCTCTCCCTGATTTCCTCACTCGTGAATATTTGCAGGAAAGATCATAAGATGTCCTCCAGAGGAGGATCCTCCTCCTCCCGAGGAAGAGGAAGAAACAAAGAAAAGAGCAAAGGTATTTTAATCTCTGACTCTTTAATCTTATCAGGGCCCACTGCCCATCAATCTTGACCCACTGTCCAAAACCAAAAATCTGAGCCCACTGCTCAAAATCAATCTCCCCAACCAAAACAAACCAAAGCAGATTATGCTTTATCAATTCCAACTCTCCTTGCCCTCAAACAAGCAGGCCTGGATAATGTTCCTCAGGGACTCATCAATTTACCCAAAAAATCCTGGGCTAGCATGACAGAAGAAGATGATGACCTTCAATCTCTCCAAACCATCATTGATAAAACCAAAACCTTAGCAACTCATTGCGGGAAAAAACCCGTTGTTGCTCAACCCAGTCAACCCAACCAAAATACCGGTTATCTAGCCAAAATAAACTCCAAATTCCAAACTTTTATTGAACCAGAATGGTGGGATAGCTCTGGAGGAGTCAACCTTGCCAACAAAATTGGCATTAAACTCTTCCCAAATCACCTTGATCCCATTCACCCAAACAAATCCCAAATTTTCTATGAGTTTATCCTTATAGATACAAACAGTGTAGAAATCAAACACTTTAGGGATAAATCTGATAACTCCCTTATCACTCATTCTACACTCCAGATTCTCCGTGTCCTTCGTCCCACTGACTTTGGACCTAATCCAAATGGTTACAAAAAATTCTCTCAGAACTTTGACCCTGTAGGTTTCAACTATTGGGACTATATGAAAGCTTGGGAGAATACAATTCTTGGTCTACAAAATCAGAATTTCAAACACTCTTGGCTCATTTATTTTAAATGGTCCAACAAATATTCTTTTCCAAATTGGTTTCACTCTTGGTGGGATTTCTTTGGACCTACTACGGAAATCTTTCCCTCTGAAGTTCTTGAGGGTTACAATCATTTTTTAAAGCATTGGAATAAAGATTTAAACAATTATCCTGATTGTTTGAATTTTTACACAATCTTTTCCCTTTCTTGGGTATTTGCCTGGCATTATGGTCTCAAGACAAAAGCCCAACCAATTCTCCACAAGCAACCCTTAATCAAATGGTGGAAGGTCTTTGATGCTTCCAAAGCTCATAAGGAGAATGTCAATCAGTGGTTTAAGTCTAACCAAAAGTGCCTTAAGCATGCCAATCCGCAATCTAGTCTCTTGCTCAATCAAAAGGCCCACATCACAGCGGCCCTTGCAGGAGCTTCAACAGAAGAAGACTTGCTGAAGAATCTCCAAACAGCTCTGCAATTATTGAAAGAAAAAGAGCCAAAGGAGCAGGCCTCATCCTCAAAGGCCCCTCAGCAGAAAACTTCCTCACAATCTTCTTTCGGGTCAGATCTTATCCCGGAAACACTGGAATCAAGTGAAGATGACTTCTGCTAAAGCTTTGTCGTCTTTTATCATTATGTTTTGTAATAATTCAATCTCAATTATTGTATTCCACTGTAGCAACAGTAGAACTTTTTACTGTAGCAAATAGTGCCCGTCAAATAGTACCGTCTACCGGAACTATTCAACCGGAACTATTCAAACAGTGACCAAATTTTTTCTTTAAATAGGCATCTTCGAAAAGAGGATGATGGTCAAGGTATTGACAGAGGATGATGATTGAGAATCATCATTCTGGATTTGATTTAGGTCTTCGGAGACCTCGGAGTCCGAAGGATTGGATTCTTCTTCATCAGAAGTTTGAATGAGAAGATTGTTGATCTTATCCTCAATCTCAGGTTCAAGCTGAAGCTCAGAGATTCTTCTTTTGAGTCTGCAATATCTGCTAATATGGCCAGGCTTGCCGCAGGTATAGCAGGTGACATCTTTACCTTGAGAGGTTTTAGTCTCAGGAGGGTTTTTGGAAGTTTGAGCAGAATGAGGTTTAGATCTAGGTTTGGGCTTCCTTTGATCATTTCTGCTTGATCTCTTTCTCCACTGTTGTTTGGGAGGAGGATCTTGCTTTCTAGGTTTAGGTTTCTTGGGACAACCTTGAATTCCAAATTGTTCGCAGAAAGTACCCAAATCCCTGCGATTTTGAGACTTTTCCTTAGTGAGTTGCTGTTGGATTTTGTCATCCTGACAGATTTTGAGAGCAACTCTTTGAATGATAGCAATAAGCTGTCCATAACTAAGGGTGTGATACGGGATTTCTCCCCCCGGATTTTGGCTTCTTAGTTTTTCCCGAACTTTGTCGCCAAAAGATTTAGGAAGACCTGCCAGGAACTTCTCTTTCCAGAAGGCTTGTTGGCTGTCTTCACGGGTGTAGACTCTGGTCAAGAAGGTATCCTTATACCATCTAAAATCACCCAAAGATTTACACTTAAGATTGGACAAAAGATCACCAGATCTATCCTTGATGAGGGAAGGATCTCCAACAAAATGTTGGGCTATAGTGAAGATTAAGGAGTTGACAGCATCAGGAATGAATTTGCCATCTTCAATGATAGGATTACCTTCTTCATCAGTCTTGATAGCAGTCAAGATCTGATTCTTCTCGTCTTCAGTGAGATAATTATCCCACCAACCTTTGAGCTGGCCACAGAAACCAGCAACCAAGACTTCGACAATAAGAGATTCAGGACAACTATTGGCGGTAACATAGGCAGTGGCTACCATAGTCATATTTTGGAGGATTTTGGTGATGCCATACTCGTTTTCACCATCAATATTCCATTCATAGACATTGTTGGCACTGAAGCTTTTGAAGTTTGAAGATTCTTCTAAAAGGAGATCAGGAGCAGTAGCTCTAGGATAATAGAGTTTGGTTTCTTTTCTCCACTGATTCCTAGAATTGTGATTAACAGCGTTGATAGGAATACTCTTGACAGATTGGATATCAGAATCAGACTCAACCTTACCATCTTCAATATTGTTTAAAGAAGTAGAGGCATTACGAGTAGAAGTCCGAGTTTTTGGAGGAGCAGGAGCAGAGACAATAGGATTAGAAACTGCCTCCGGAGTAGGAGTTTCCTGAGTCGGGGTTTCAGGGATCACTTGATTGAGAAGCTTCAGTTGTTCCACAACTTTCTGAAGAAGCTCATTATCAGATTCATTCTTGGCACGAAGGGATTGAGCTGAGTGCCTAGATCGGTTACTGATTTGGAAAGGTTTGAATAAAGGTTTCTCCAGTTGACACCCTTTAGGGATATCAAGATCTGGGGAAGAGGGTTCAGTCTTGACCTTTCCTTTTCCTTTTCTAGCAGAATCATCATGAGTCTGAGATTCTCCAAGAGTTTGAAGATACTTATTGGTATAATTGGCCTGTTCCATGAGGTCTTTGATGTCCTTACTGGTGACCTCACCTTCTTCTTCCCTAGTCTTGAAGGGAGAAGCCAAGACAGGTGTAGATTGAGCTCCTTTAAGAAGGAAAGGAGTTTTAGGTGGCAGTTTAGAAAGGGTTTCTTTTCCATCTTTATGCTGCCATTTAACCATGTCAATTTGGAAGGGGTAAGATTTCCAATTCTTGTTGGCATAATCTTGAAACCATTCAAAAAAAAAGATGTTTTGCTGGGTTTTTTCAAGGAACCCGTAGAATTTTTCTTGGATCTTCTTTCTCTTTTCACCCTGATACTTTGCAAAGAACCATTTTCTTTGCTTAGTCCATTTGTCAGAGTAGAAATCTGCTTTGATACTTTCTTTGTCGATGACAAATTCAGTAGTGATTGCTCCAATGAAATCAGAAGTTTCTCCAGGGGTTTCTAGAGAAGAATACGTTGGAGATAAGTTGGATTGATGATCTTCATCACCCTTGTCATAGGTAGTCTTGACAGGAGTGGTATTGACATATCCAGCCAAATGGATAGTAGATCCGTCATGAGAGAGGGAAGGTCGAGCACCAGACTCGGGTTGGTTCCTTCTAGTCATAGAAAAAGATCTTCTGGACATGGCAGATTGGAAATCAGAGGATGTCCTAATAGATCTAGGGATAGAGAAAGAATTTCTCCTATCAAAGATGAGATCTACTTGGCCAGATTGGTGTTGGATGATTTCACGAAACTCAGGAGTTTCAGCAGGTTGGGCTGGAGTAGCCTTTTCCAAAGACCATTTCTCTGGAAGGGTGATATCACTCCATTGGATGGTTTTGGGCACAATAACATTGGCCTTATCATAATCTGTGAGGAAGAGGGTAGTTTCTCCAGATTTCTCACAATTGGTTCGCAAGAAATAAGATTTGATAGAGTTCATTACCTTGTATTGAACCCTGTAAATCAAAGAGATAGGAATGGAATCTTCTTTCATATCAAGGCCGTGAAGCTTGATATTTAGGAAGAGGACATCAAGGATGTTTTTATCTTCCAGACTAACAGTTAGATCTGGGAAGCAATTGAAAAAGATTGGTCCATTACTCAGGCTGGATTCAACCGTTCCTAAGAGGGAGTCATGGAATTGATTATGTCTAACATCCCTAAGACAAAGGAGTACAGCGATGTCAAGAGATTTCCTGGTTAG
Organism: Lotus japonicus; assembly: GCF_012489685.1. Classification (NCBI taxonomy): domain Eukaryota; kingdom Viridiplantae; phylum Streptophyta; class Magnoliopsida; order Fabales; family Fabaceae; genus Lotus; species Lotus japonicus. The sequence continues at coordinate 68,470,209 of NC_080043.1, forward strand.
GGGTTTAAGACCAACTTGAACACTACCTATATGAAGATAGTTGAAGTTTTTGCTGATATGTTCTTTGATGCTTTTCTCGGAAAGCAGATGGATTTCTTCATCATCAGATCTGAGCTTGTAGGTTTGCTCAACGGTTTTGATAATGAAATCTGATCGTTTGAAAAAGGATCCGTTTGGTTTGTAGATCTCAGCATGAGAGATTCTAGGGATTTCCCAGTTGTCGAGATCTTGATTGATATCTTCAAAATGAATTTCTTCTTTGAAGACAGATTTGGATAATTGATTGGATTGATGAGGATGATCTATAGAAGAAGAAGAGGGTTGGGAAGATTTGAAAGAAAGCTTGGAGGAAAAAGAGCGAAGCATCATAAAAGACAAATCTTCCTCACCCGTAAGTATCATCGCCATCACCTGGTTCTATAGAAACAGATAAATAAATTAGAAATATAAGTTAGGTTATGCGTTGTTCTTAATAGTTGAGCAGTATAGATCTGGATCAGACTAAAGCCACCACAAAAGAAAAGCTAAACAAGGACATTAAAAATATTCTGAACTTAACATATCATATCTGTAGTATGGCCAATATAGACTTACTGCCACACAGGGACTTACTGCCTTCAACGCCTCCGCTGCAGATATGATCATAAGTCTGAATATGAATAATCCTGAGAGATCTTCAAAAAGGATTTCATTTTAGTATAGCTGAGTTGTGTACTTACCAGTCTAGATCCGTTACCATAGTGCTTAATTATGTAAGAACAAAGCAGAGAAATAACTTATATCTAACATATTTAGCATGTTCCTACTTCCCCATCAGGCTCTGATACCAAGAGGGGGTCGGAAGCAGAAGGAGGGGGATGAGATGAGGATTAACAAGAGAAGTAGGACGCCACCACGGAGGGGCTTCTAGCAGAAATTTAAAATGCAGAAATTAAAAGACAGGAATTAAAACAGGAGGCTCAGCCTTCCATAAACAGAATAATAAAACTGGAGGAAATATATTACATAAACATAGGTTACAAAAGCTGAAATTTAAAAAACTAAAAAACTGAAAAGATTGAAGAAAGGAAAACTGAAAGAGAACTTACAGAAGGACTCTCAGTGTTTTCTCTCTCTATAACTCTCTATCTAGGCTATGCCAAACTCTGATTAACAAAGCTCAGAAGATGCCTATTTAAAGAAAAAATTTGGTCACTGTTTGAATAGTTCCGGTTGAATAGTTCCGGTAGACGGTACTATTTGACGGGCACTATTTGCTACAGTAAAAAGTTCTACTGTTGCTACAGTGGAATACAATAATTGAGATTGAATTATTACAAAACATAATGATAAAAGACGACAAAGCTTTAGCAGAAGTCATCTTCACTTGATTCCAGTGTTTCCGGGATAAGATCTGACCCGAAAGAAGATTGTGAGGAAGTTTTCTGCTGAGGGGCCTTTGAGGATGAGGCCTGCTCCTTTGGCTCTTTTTCTTTCAATAATTGCAGAGCTGTTTGGAGATTCTTCAGCAAGTCTTCTTCTGTTGAAGCTCCTGCAAGGGCCGCTGTGATGTGGGCCTTTTGATTGAGCAAGAGACTAGATTGCGGATTGGCATGCTTAAGGCACTTTTGGTTAGACTTAAACCACTGATTGACATTCTCCTTATGAGCTTTGGAAGCATCAAAGACCTTCCACCATTTGATTAAGGGTTGCTTGTGGAGAATTGGTTGGGCTTTTGTCTTGAGACCATAACGCCAGGCAAATACCCAAGAAAGGGAAAAGATTGTGTAAAAATTCAAACAATCAGGATAATTGTTTAAATCTTTATTCCAATGCTTTAAAAAATGATTGTAACCCTCAAGAACTTCAGAGGGAAAGATTTCCGTAGTAGGTCCAAATAAATCCCACCAAGAGTGAAACCAATTTGGAAAAGAATATTTGTTGGACCATTTAAAATAAATGAGCCAAGAGTGTTTGAAATTCTGATTTTGTAGACCAAGAATTGTATTCTCCCAAGCTTTCATATAGTCCCAATAGTTGAAACCTACAGGGTCAAAGTTCTGAGAGAATTTTTTGTAACCATTTGGATTAGGTCCAAAGTCAGTGGGACGAAGGACACGGAGAATCTGGAGTGTAGAATGAGTGATAAGGGAGTTATCAGATTTATCCCTAAAGTGTTTGATTTCTACACTGTTTGTATCTATAAGGATAAACTCATAGAAAATTTGGGATTTGTTTGGGTGAATGGGATCAAGGTGATTTGGGAAGAGTTTAATGCCAATTTTGTTGGCAAGGTTGACTCCTCCAGAGCTATCCCACCATTCTGGTTCAATAAAAGTTTGGAATTTGGAGTTTATTTTGGCTAGATAACCGGTATTTTGGTTGGGTTGACTGGGTTGAGCAACAACGGGTTTTTTCCCGCAATGAGTTGCTAAGGTTTTGGTTTTATCAATGATGGTTTGGAGAGATTGAAGGTCATCATCTTCTTCTGTCATGCTAGCCCAGGATTTTTTGGGTAAATTGATGAGTCCCTGAGGAACATTATCCAGGCCTGCTTGTTTGAGGGCAAGGAGAGTTGGAATTGATAAAGCATAATCTGCTTTGGTTTGTTTTGGTTGGGGAGATTGATTTTGAGCAGTGGGCTCAGATTTTTGGTTTTGGACAGTGGGTCCAGATTGATGGGCAGTGGGCCCTGATAAGTTTAAAGAGTCAGAGATTAAAATACCTTTGCTCTTTTCTTTGTTTCTTCCTCTTCCTCGGGAGGAGGAGGATCCTCCTCTGGAGGACATCTTATGATCTTCCCTGCAAATATTCACGAGTGAGGAAATCAGGGAGAGAATTGTTAGATCCTTTTATATATTCAATATCGAAGTAAAAAACGCTTAAAATAGCTTGCCATCTGGCAAAGATATGTTTTGAAGCTAAGTTTTTGACATCTTTTTGTAAGATTTCCTTCGCAGATTTGCAGTCAACACGGACTAAGAATTTTTGATTAATCAAATCAGATTGAAATTTTGAAATAGATAAGACGATTGCTAAAACTTCTTTTTTAACAGTAGAATAATTCTGTTGAGCAGGATTCCAATGTTTTGAAGTAAAAGCAATAATTTGTTCTTTGTCAAGAATTTTTTGTTTCAAAATACCACCAAAGCCAATATCAGAGGCATCAGTTTCAATAATCTTGAAAGCTTGAGGATTAGGGAGATAAAGACAAGGCAGATTTTTGACACGCAGTTTGATTTGTTTGACCACGTTGGTATGAATATCAGACCAGGGTGGAGGATCCTTCTTGAGTCTATCATGAAGGGGTTTGATCATTGTGCTGAGTTGAGGACAGAAATCCGCAACATAATTGAGACATCCCAAGAATCTTTGCAATTGGGTTTTATCTATGATTTGATCAGGGAACTTGTCGGTGAACTCAATGGCTCTATTGATGGGAATGATAGTTCCTTGGTGAATGTTATGGCCAAGGAATCTGATTTTGGTCTGGAACAAGCTGACTTTTGTTTTGGATACTGCCAGACCATTCCTTTTGATTACAGAGATAAACGTATTGAGGTGTTTGAAGTGTTGATCTATGGTTTGAGAAAAGACCGGCACATCATCGATGTAGACAATAGTGAATTTGGAATAGGGATTGAAGATTTCATTCATGATCCTTTGAAATTCAGATGGGGCATTCTTTAGCCCAAAATGCATAACATTCCACTCATATTGTCCAAAAGGGACAGTAAAAGCAGTTTTATACCTATCCTTTTCTTGTAATTGGATTTGCCAAAATCCAGATTTCATGTCGAACTTCGAAAAGATCTTAGCATCATGCAGTCTGGCAAGAAGATCTTTCTTGTTGGGAATAGGATATCTAATCCAACAAAGGGCTTGATTGAGAGGTTTGTAGTTGATGACCAACCTAGGGGTTCCCCTTTCTATCTCAGCTTGTTTGTTGACATAGAAGGCTGCACAGGACCAAGGACTTTTACTCCTGCGGATTAGTTTCTTCTTAAGAAGATCATCGATTTCCTTTCGGCAAAAATGAAGAAGTTCTTCATTCATCTGAATAGGTCTAGCCTTGGTTGGGATCTGTTTATCTGAGAAATCCTTTTCATAAGGAAGCTCCACCATATGGCTCTTCCTTTCCCAAAAGGCATTGGGTAGGTCAGAACAGATACTAGATTGAATATTCCCCAAAATATTCTCAATCCTTGTTTTGACTGAAGGTTGTTGTAATTGAACTTCAATGTTCTTGAAGGAAATCTCTTCCTTGAGGAAATTGATTTGCTTTTCCTTGTAGGATATAACATTCAGGGTTTTGTCAAAGGGAGGTTCCGAGAATTTGAACAGAATTGGTTGTCCAAGATGCTGGACAGTGATGCCATCAACGTCAGTGTCATAAGGGAAGAGTTTCTTAATGAAAGGAGTCCCTATTATGACTTTTTGACTAAGATTTCTGACGAGCAGAAAAGGGGTTTCAATCTCAAGACTACCATTTTTGATGATAGCCGAGGGGATCTTATATTTGATTATTAACCTAGATCCTTCAGCAGCACTGAGTTTCTCAGTTGTTTTTTCAAAATATCTGGTGGGAATGAGTCCCTCAGAAATACAACTGGAATCAGCCCCAGTATCAAAGAGAGCTGGAGTTTCCAAGATAAAATCTCCTATAAGGATTTTGATGTGGATGTAGAATTTCTGGATGGTGACATGATTGATAACTTCCAGAAAGTCATCGCAATTGTTGTTAGGAGCAGGATTGGAATCAGGTATAGAAGAAGAACTGTCTTCTTCATAATTTCTAGTCAGTTTGTCTAAGATAAGCTGCTGACTTCTTTGGATTTGTTTGAGACCCTTAACCTCGATTTTAAGGTTACTGACTTCAGATTGGAGGTCTTGAATAGTGACAGGTTTGACAGCAGATTTTTCAAGACGCTTGAAGGTATCCCTAAGATTGAACTTATTGGTAGTAATAGGACTTCTGGGAGGCCTGTCTTCAAGAGTAGATCTGAGGCGTTCCAAGTAGATTTTCTTTTCTTCAGGATCAGGGATAGAATTGATAGCCTTAAAGAGAAGATCTTGCTCATTAGTCAAAGTGTTAATGGTCAAGGTATTGACAGAGGATGATGATTGAGAATCATCATTCTAGATTTGATTTAGGTCTTCGGAGACCTCGGAGTCGGAAGGATTGGATTCTTCTTCATTTATTTTGAATGGTTTCAAGAGAAGAAGGAGGGGGATGAGATGAGGATTAACAAGAGAAGTAGGACGCCACCACGGAGGGGCTTCTAGCAGAAATTTAAAATGCAGAAATTAAAAGACAGGAATTAAAACAGGAGGCTCAGCCTTCCATAAACAGAATAATAAAACTGGAGGAAATATATTACATAAACATAGGTTACAAAAGCTGAAATTTAAAAAACTAAAAAACTGAAAAGATTGAAGAAAGGAAAACTGAAAGAGAACTTACAGAAGGACTCTCAGTGTTTTCTCTCTCTATAACTCTCTATCTAGGCTATGCCAAACTCTGATTAACAAAGCTCAGAAGATTCCTATTTAAAGAAAAAATTTGGTCACTGTTTGAATAGTTCCGGTTGAATAGTTCCGGTAGACGGTACTATTTGACGGGCACTATTTGCTACAGTAAAAAGTTCTACTGTTGCTACAGTGGAATACAATAATTGAGATTGAATTATTACAAAACATAATGATAAAAGACGACAAAGCTTTAGCAGAAGTCATCTTCACTTGATTCCAGTGTTTCCGGGATAAGATCTGACCCGAAAGAAGATTGTGAGGAAGTTTTCTGCTGAGGGGCCTTTGAGGATGAGGCCTGCTCCTTTGGCTCTTTTTCTTTCAATAATTGCAGAGCTGTTTGGAGATTCTTCAGCAAGTCTTCTTCTGTTGAAGCTCCTGCAAGGGCCGCTGTGATGTGGGCCTTTTGATTGAGCAAGAGACTAGATTGCGGATTGGCATGCTTAAGGCACTTTTGGTTAGACTTAAACCACTGATTGACATTCTCCTTATGAGCTTTGGAAGCATCAAAGACCTTCCACCATTTGATTAAGGGTTGCTTGTGGAGAATTGGTTGGGCTTTTGTCTTGAGACCATAACGCCAGGCAAATACCCAAGAAAGGGAAAAGATTGTGTAAAAATTCAAACAATCAGGATAATTGTTTAAATCTTTATTCCAATGCTTTAAAAAATGATTGTAACCCTCAAGAACTTCAGAGGGAAAGATTTCCGTAGTAGGTCCAAAGAAATCCCACCAAGAGTGAAACCAATTTGGAAAAGAATATTTGTTGGACCATTTAAAATAAATGAGCCAAGAGTGTTTGAAATTCTGATTTTGTAGACCAAGAATTGTATTCTCCCAAGCTTTCATATAGTCCCAATAGTTGAAACCTACAGGGTCAAAGTTCTGAGAGAATTTTTTGTAACCATTTGGATTAGGTCCAAAGTCAGTGGGACGAAGGACACGGAGAATCTGGAGTGTAGAATGAGTGATAAGGGAGTTATCAGATTTATCCCTAAAGTGTTTGATTTCTACACTGTTTGTATCTATAAGGATAAACTCATAGAAAATTTGGGATTTGTTTGGGTGAATGGGATCAAGGTGATTTGGGAAGAGTTTAATGCCAATTTTGTTGGCAAGGTTGACTCCTCCAGAGCTATCCCACCATTCTGGTTCAATAAAAGTTTGGAATTTGGAGTTTATTTTGGCTAGATAACCGGTATTTTGGTTGGGTTGACTGGGTTGAGCAACAACGGGTTTTTTCCCGCAATGAGTTGCTAAGGTTTTGGTTTTATCAATGATGGTTTGGAGAGATTGAAGGTCATCATCTTCTTCTGTCATGCTAGCCCAGGATTTTTTGGGTAAATTGATGAGTCCCTGAGGAACATTATCCAGGCCTGCTTGTTTGAGGGCAAGGAGAGTTGGAATTGATAAAGCATAATCTCCTTTGGTTTGTTTTGGTTGGGGAGATTGATTTTGAGCAGTGGGCTCAGATTTTTGGTTTTGGACAGTGGGTCCAGATTGATGGGCAGTGGGCCCTGATAAGATTAAAGAGTCAGAGATTAAAATACCTTTGCTCTTTTCTTTGTTTCTTCCTCTTCCTCGGGAGGAGGAGGATCCTCCTCTGGAGGACATCTTATGATCTTCCCTGCAAATATTCACGAGTGAGGAAATCAGGGAGAGAATTGTTAGATCCTTTTATATATTCAATATCGAAGTCAAAAACGCTTAAAATAGCTTGCCATCTGGCAAAGATATGTTTTGAAGCTAAGTTTTTGACATCTTTTTGTAAGATTTCCTTCGCAGATTTGCAGTCAACACGGACTAAGAATTTTTGATTAATCAAATCAGATTGAAATTTTGAAATAGATAAGACGATTGCTAAAACTTCTTTTTTAACAGTAGAATAATTCTGTTGAGCAGGATTCCAATGTTTTGAAGTAAAAGCAATAATTTGTTCTTTGTCAAGAATTTTTTGTTTCAAAATACCACCAAAGCCAATATCAGAGGCATCAGTTTCAATAATCTTGAAAGCTTGAGGATTAGGGAGATAAAGACAAGGCAGATTTTTGACACGCAGTTTGATTTGTTTGACCACGTTGGTATGAATATCAGACCAGGGTGGAGGATCCTTCTTGAGTCTATCATGAAGGGGTTTGATCATTGTGCTGAGTTGAGGACAGAAATCCGCAACATAATTGAGACATCCCAAGAATCTTTGCAATTGGGTTTTATCTATGATTTGATCAGGGAACTTGTCGGTGAACTCAATGGCTCTATTGATGGGAATGATAGTTCCTTGGTGAATGTTATGGCCAAGGAATCTGATTTTGGTCTGGAACAAGCTGACTTTTGTTTTGGATACTGCCAGACCATTCCTTTTGATTACAGAGATAAACGTATTGAGGTGTTTGAAGTGTTGATCTATGGTTTGAGAAAAGACCAGCACATCATCGATGTAGACAATAGTGAATTTGGAATAGGGATTGAAGATTTCATTCATGATCCTTTGAAATTCAGATGGGGCATTCTTTAGCCCAAAAGGCATAACATTCCACTCATATTGTCCAAAAGGGACAGTAAAAGCAGTTTTATACCTATCCTTTTCTTGTAATTGGATTTGCCAAAATCCAGATTTCATGTCGAACTTCGAAAAGATCTTAGCATCATGCAGTCTGGCAAGAAGATCTTTCTTGTTGGGAATAGGATATCTAATCCAACAAAGGGCTTGATTGAGAGGTTTGTAGTTGATGACCAACCTAGGGGTTCCCCTTTCTATCTCAGCTTGTTTGTTGACATAGAAGGCTGCACAGGACCAAGGACTTTTACTCCTGCGGATTAGTTTCTTCTTAAGAAGATCATCGATTTCCTTTCGGCAAAAATGAAGAAGTTCTTCATTCATCTGAATAGGTCTAGCCTTGGTTGGGATCTGTTTATCTGAGAAATCCTTTTCATAAGGAAGCTCCACCATATGGCTCTTCCTTTCCCAAAAGGCATTGGGTAGGTCAGAACAGATACTAGATTGAATATTCCCCAAAATATTCTCAATCCTTGTTTTGACTGAAGGTTGTTGTAATTGAACTTCAATGTTCTTGAAGGAAATCTCTTCCTTGAGGAAATTGATTTGCTTTTCCTTGTAGGATATAACATTCAGGGTTTTGTCAAAGGGAGGTTCCGAGAATTTGAACAGAATTGGTTGTCCAAGATGCTGGACAGTGATGCCATCAACGTCAGTGTCATAAGGGAAGAGTTTCTTAATGAAAGGAGTCCCTATTATGACTTTTTGACTAAGATTTCTGACGAGCAGAAAAGGGGTTTCAATCTCAAGACTACCATTTTTGATGATAGCCGAGGGGATCTTATATTTGATTATTAACCTAGATCCTTCAGCAGCACTGAGTTTCTCAGTTGTTTTTTCAAAATATCTGGTGGGAATGAGTCCCTCAGAAATACAACTGGAATCAGCCCCAGTATCAAAGAGAGCTGGAGTTTCCAAGATAAAATCTCCTATAAGGATTTTGATGTGGATGTAGAATTTCTGGATGGTGACATGATTGATAACTTCCAGAAAGTCATCGCAATTGTTGTTAGGAGCAGGATTGGAATCAGGTATAGAAGAAGAACTGTCTTCTTCATAATTTCTAGTCAGTTTGTCTAAGATAAGCTGCTGACTTCTTTGGATTTGTTTGAGACCCTTAACCTCGATTTTAAGGTTACTGACTTCAGATTGGAGGTCTTGAATAGTGACAGGTTTGACAGCAGATTTTTCAAGACGCTTGAAGGTATCCCTAAGATTGAACTTATTGGTAGTAATAGGACTTCTGGGAGGCCTGTCTTCAAGAGTAGATCTGAGGCGTTCCAAGTAGATTTTCTTTTCTTCAGGATCAGGGATAGAATTGATAGCCTTAAAGAGAAGATCTTGCTCATTAGTCAAAGTGTTAATGGTCAAGGTATTGACAGAGGATGATGATTGAGAATCATCATTCTAGATTTGATTTAGGTCTTCGGAGACCTCGGAGTCGGAAGGATTGGATTCTTCTTCATTTATTTTGAATGGTTTCAAGAGAAGAAGGAGGGGGATGAGATGAGGATTAACAAGAGAAGTAGGACGCCACCACGGAGGGGCTTCTAGCAGAAATTTAAAATGCAGAAATTAAAAGACAGGAATTAAAACAGGAGGCTCAGCCTTCCATAAACAGAATAATAAAACTGGAGGAAATATATTACATAAACATAGGTTACAAAAGCTGAAATTTAAAAAACTAAAAAACTGAAAAGATTGAAGAAAGGAAAACTGAAAGAGAACTTACAGAAGGACTCTCAGTGTTTTCTCTCTCTATAACTCTCTATCTAGGCTATGCCAAACTCTGATTAACAAAGCTCAGAAGATGCCTATTTAAAGAAAAAATTTGGTCACTGTTTGAATAGTTCCGGTTGAATAGTTCCGGTAGACGGTACTATTTGACGGGCACTATTTGCTACAGTAAAAAGTTCTACTGTTGCTACAGTGGAATACAATAATTGAGATTGAATTATTACAAAACATAATGATAAAAGACGACAAAGCTTTAGCAGAAGTCATCTTCACTTGATTCCAGTGTTTCCGGGATAAGATCTGACCCGAAAGAAGATTGTGAGGAAGTTTTCTGCTGAGGGGCCTTTGAGGATGAGGCCTGCTCCTTTGGCTCTTTTTCTTTCAATAATTGCAGAGCTGTTTGGAGATTCTTCAGCAAGTCTTCTTCTGTTGAAGCTCCTGCAAGGGCCGCTGTGATGTGGGCCTTTTGATTGAGCAAGAGACTAGATTGCGGATTGGCATGCTTAAGGCACTTTTGGTTAGACTTAAACCACTGATTGACATTCTCCTTATGAGCTTTGGAAGCATCAAAGACCTTCCACCATTTGATTAAGGGTTGCTTGTGGAGAATTGGTTGGGCTTTTGTCTTGAGACCATAACGCCAGGCAAATACCCAAGAAAGGGAAAAGATTGTGTAAAAATTCAAACAATCAGGATAATTGTTTAAATCTTTATTCCAATGCTTTAAAAAATGATTGTAACCCTCAAGAACTTCAGAGGGAAAGATTTCCGTAGTAGGTCCAAAGAAATCCCACCAAGAGTGAAACCAATTTGGAAAAGAATATTTGTTGGACCATTTAAAATAAATGAGCCAAGAGTGTTTGAAATTCTGATTTTGTAGACCAAGAATTGTATTCTCCCAAGCTTTCATATAGTCCCAATAGTTGAAACCTACAGGGTCAAAGTTCTGAGAGAATTTTTTGTAACCATTTGGATTAGGTCCAAAGTCAGTGGGACGAAGGACACGGAGAATCTGGAGTGTAGAATGAGTGATAAGGGAGTTATCAGATTTATCCCTAAAGTGTTTGATTTCTACACTGTTTGTATCTATAAGGATAAACTCATAGAAAATTTGGGATTTGTTTGGGTGAATGGGATCAAGGTGATTTGGGAAGAGTTTAATGCCAATTTTGTTGGCAAGGTTGACTCCTCCAGAGCTATCCCACCATTCTGGTTCAATAAAAGTTTGGAATTTGGAGTTTATTTTGGCTAGATAACCGGTATTTTGGTTGGGTTGACTGGGTTGAGCAACAACGGGTTTTTTCCCGCAATGAGTTGCTAAGGTTTTGGTTTTATCAATGATGGTTTGGAGAGATTGAAGGTCATCATCTTCTTCTGTCATGCTAGCCCAGGATTTTTTGGGTAAATTGATGAGTCCCTGAGGAACATTATCCAGGCCTGCTTGTTTGAGGGCAAGGAGAGTTGGAATTGATAAAGCATAATCTCCTTTGGTTTGTTTTGGTTGGGGAGATTGATTTTGAGCAGTGGGCTCAGATTTTTGGTTTTGGACAGTGGGTCCAGATTGATGGGCAGTGGGCCCTGATAAGATTAAAGAGTCAGAGATTAAAATACCTTTGCTCTTTTCTTTGTTTCTTCCTCTTCCTCGGGAGGAGGAGGATCCTCCTCTGGAGGACATCTTATGATCTTCCCTGCAAATATTCACGAGTGAGGAAATCAGGGAGAGAATTGTTAGATCCTTTTATATATTCAATATCGAAGTCAAAAACGCTTAAAATAGCTTGCCATCTGGCAAAGATATGTTTTGAAGCTAAGTTTTTGACATCTTTTTGTAAGATTTCCTTCGCAGATTTGCAGTCAACACGGACTAAGAATTTTTGATTAATCAAATCAGATTGAAATTTTGAAATAGATAAGACGATTGCTAAAACTTCTTTTTTAACAGTAGAATAATTCTGTTGAGCAGGATTCCAATGTTTTGAAGTAAAAGCAATAATTTGTTCTTTGTCAAGAATTTTTTGTTTCAAAATACCACCAAAGCCAATATCAGAGGCATCAGTTTCAATAATCTTGAAAGCTTGAGGATTAGGGAGATAAAGACAAGGCAGATTTTTGACACGCAGTTTGATTTGTTTGACCACGTTGGTATGAATATCAGACCAGGGTGGAGGATCCTTCTTGAGTCTATCATGAAGGGGTTTGATCATTGTGCTGAGTTGAGGACAGAAATCCGCAACATAATTGAGACATCCCAAGAATCTTTGCAATTGGGTTTTATCTATGATTTGATCAGGGAACTTGTCGGTGAACTCAATGGCTCTATTGATGGGAATGATAGTTCCTTGGTGAATGTTATGGCCAAGGAATCTGATTTTGGTCTGGAACAAGCTGACTTTTGTTTTGGATACTGCCAGACCATTCCTTTTGATTACAGAGATAAACGTATTGAGGTGTTTGAAGTGTTGATCTATGGTTTGAGAAAAGACCAGCACATCATCGATGTAGACAATAGTGAATTTGGAATAGGGATTGAAGATTTCATTCATGATCCTTTGAAATTCAGATGGGGCATTCTTTAGCCCAAAAGGCATAACATTCCACTCATATTGTCCAAAAGGGACAGTAAAAGCAGTTTTATACCTATCCTTTTCTTGTAATTGGATTTGCCAAAATCCAGATTTCATGTCGAACTTCGAAAAGATCTTAGCATCATGCAGTCTGGCAAGAAGATCTTTCTTGTTGGGAATAGGATATCTAATCCAACAAAGGGCTTGATTGAGAGGTTTGTAGTTGATGACCAACCTAGGGGTTCCCCTTTCTATCTCAGCTTGTTTGTTGACATAGAAGGCTGCACAGGACCAAGGACTTTTACTCCTGCGGATTAGTTTCTTCTTAAGAAGATCATCGATTTCCTTTCGGCAAAAATGAAGAAGTTCTTCATTCATCTGAATAGGTCTAGCCTTGGTTGGGATCTGTTTGTCTGAGAAATCCTTTTCATAAGGAAGCTCCACCATATGGCTCTTCCTTTCCCAAAAGGCATTGGGTAGGTCAGAACAGATACTAGATTGAATATTCCCCAAAATATTCTCAATCCTTGTTTTGACTGAAGGTTGTTGTAATTGAACTTCAATGTTCTTGAAGGAAATCTCTTCCTTGAGGAAATTGATTTGCTTTTCCTTGTAGGATATAACATTCAGGGTTTTGTCAAAGGGAGGTTCCGAGAATTTGAACAGAATTGGTTGTCCAAGATGCTGGACAGTGATGCCATCAACGTCAGTGTCATAAGGGTAGAGTTTCTTAATGAAAGGAGTCCCTATTATGACTTTTTGACTAAGATTTCTGACGAGCAGAAAAGGGGTTTCAATCTCAAGACTACCATTTTTGATGATAGCCGAGGGGATCTTATATTTGATTATTAACCTAGATCCTTCAGCAGCACTGAGTTTCTCAGTTGTCTTTTCAAAATATCTGGTGGGAATGAGTCCCTCAGAAATACAACTGGAATCAGCCCCAGTATCAAAGAGAGCTGGAGTTTCCAAGATAAAATCTCCTATAAGGATTTGGAAACTCCAGCTCTCTTTGATACTGGGGCTGATTCCAGTTGTATTTCTGAGGGACTCATTCCCACCAGATATTTTGAAAAAACAACTGAGAAACTCAGTGCTGCTGAAGGATCTAGGTTAATAATCAAATATAAGATCCCCTCGGCTATCATCAAAAATGGTAGTCTTGAGATTGAAACCCCTTTTCTGCTCGTCAGAAATCTTAGTCAAAAAGTCATAATAGGGACTCCTTTCATTAAGAAACTCTTCCCTTATGACACTGACGTTGATGGCATCACTGTCCAGCATCTTGGACAACCAATTCTGTTCAAATTCTCGGAACCTCCCTTTGACAAAACCCTGAATGTTATATCCTACAAGGAAAAGCAAATCAATTTCCTCAAGGAAGAGATTTCCTTCAAGAACATTGAAGTTCAATTACAACAACCTTCAGTCAAAACAAGGATTGAGAATATTTTGGGGAATATTCAATCTAGTATCTGTTCTGACCTACCCAATGCCTTTTGGGAAAGGAAGAGCCATATGGTGGAGCTTCCTTATGAAAAGGATTTCTCAGACAAACATATCCCAACCAAGGCTAGACCTATTAAGATGAATGAAGAACTTCTTCATTTTTGCCGAAAGGAAATCGATGATCTTCTTAAGAAGAAACTAATCCGCAGGAGTAAAAGTCCTTGGTCCTGTGCAGCCTTCTATGTCAACAAACAAGCTGAGATAGAAAGGGGAACCCCTAGGTTGGTCATCAACTACAAACCTCTCAATCAAGCCCTTTGTTGGATTAGATATCCTATTCCCAACAAGAAAGATCTTCTATATATATATATATATATATATATATATAAGCAATCCTAGCATGTCATTGGCTCTAACAATGCTTCAATAAATCAAACAGCACACAATTCCAGTCAGAATGAATGTATGCGTGAAATGCAATCATGATCCGGATTGTGACGCGTTCCCGTTCGCCACAAGTGAAGCATTCCCGTTCTTCACTATGGATGAACCATTCCCGTTATTCATCCTGGATGAACCATTCCCGTTATTCATCCTTGGTGAACCATTCCCGTTATTCACCGTATGATGAACCATTCCCGTTATTCATCATTTATGCATTGGTGAACCATTCTCGTTATTCACCATGAGATGCACAGGTGAACCATTCCCATTATTCACCCGATTGATGCAATATGGTTAGCCAAACATTGAATCGTCCTCACCACACAAGTGTTTAGCTCAAACCCAAACTCAAAACAAACCCATGAGTTAGTGTCGGTCAATACAACACAACTCGGAGTTTAGTGTCGGTCAATACAACACAACTCCAACAACAAGAGAACCCAAGAGTTAGTGTCGATCAATACAACACAACTCGAATAACAAACCCCAAGAGTTGGTGTCGGTCAATACAACACAACTCAAACAACAAGAGTACTAAAGTACTCGGGAGTTTAGTGTCGGTCAATACAACACAACTCCGACAACAAGAGAACTCAAGGGATTAGTGTCGGTCAATACAACACAACCCCGACAACAAGAGTACATAAAGTACTCGGTGACTTTCAATCATCACCGTAGCTCACCTCAGTGGCTTTCCCCAATACCAAAACCCACAACAAAAGTCGACTTTTCCCCGTCTTTCGTAATTATTTTCCCCTTCAGTTTTCCTGTGCTTAAACGTTAATAAAAATGATTTCAATTCAAATTAGTCAAATTATGAGTTTATTTCTCAAAGTCTAAGTTTTCCAAGTCTTTAGTTTTCAAAACTCTATTCATTCTAAGTTTTTCCAAAAACCCACCAAAAGCAATTCCCGGGGAAAGTCTAAGAATTCCAACAAAGGGCTAACTCTCAAACCCCACATTTGGACTTGCCTAGGGTTGTTCATCCAACCCGAAACACCAACTTTAACCAGTTCAGAGGTTCAACACTCCGAAATCGCGTCCAAACGCACAACCCAACAATATCACAACATCACAAGTTATGGAAAAGCATCATAACATCAACTCATCATCATAAACAACATCAAATAAAGCATAAGTTGAATTTATCGACGCCTATCATCCAGTCATAGCTAATATGTAAGTTGCCCTAACCTCGAGCTGATCCAGTCTCGTAATCAAAGTTTTCTTCAAGCAAATGCTCTGAATATTCCAAAGTTCCGTCAACTGAACCTCGGAGAAAACAAAGCAGAATCCAAACAAAATCGATTAGTTTGATCACAATACAACTCATAAACGATAGACAAAGCATTAAAGCTTCAGAATACAACATTCGGATACGAAAAGACAAGTTTTCGAAAACGAAAAACTCCCCCCCCCCCCACACAAACATGCTCTCGGCCACAACTCACAATTAGGGGGGTCGATTTTTCCTTCGATCAAATCTGATTACAAGGTAGTTTTAGGGTAAAACTAAGGCAAAGAAACTGTCGGAACAATTTTCGGACAATCCGATCAAAATACGGCCGTTCAGGGGCGTTTTGGTCCAAAATAAAAGCTCGAAACCTCAAAGTTATCAGTTCGGAAAACAAACTTGACAGCAATGATCCTAACGACATCTGTGACAACAAATCCTAAAGGCACGAAGTCAGATTACGACTTTTCGACAATAAAGTTTCGAAATGTGCGCAAAAAGGGTTTTGAAACAGTTTTTCAGATCTTGGACAACTCGATCCAAATCGGCGAATACTGACGGAGGTTCTAGGCTCTTGGGCACGTAGAGAAGATAACCCAACAAAGAAATCAGGAAAAACGGACAGTTTTACAAAAAGCTCAAAACTTAGAGCACAGAAACGACTGCAGAAAAGCAGTAGAAACAATGATCAGAGGTAAGAATCAAGCTAGTTACCTCGATACCTTGAAGTAGGAACGAACTGCGCGAAGATCGGTCGAGTTTCGGCAAAAATCTCTTCTCCCTCTCCTCTCCACAACTCACGGCCCCAAGATGGAAGAAATGAAGATATTTTGCTTTTTCGACTATTTATAGGCAGGTGAAATCGCGGGAAAATGAAAATTTCGCGATTCCGATTTTTGCAGCACGTTCACCGAAGAATTCTAAGAGAGATTCTGGCGACAGAATTCCAGAACTCAAAACAAATCTCTGACATTTGGGAAAAACGATATCTAAAATCCCAAAAACGGTGTAAGTTAATCTGTCCCGAAAAACTACTTTTTGCTGTGATTGTCAGACGACAAAACTTCCTTCTGAAGAAAGATTGGAAACGTCGAAAAAAATCTGGCATCACGGACGGAAACTTCGTTAAAAGTCCCGAATAGAAAAAGTCTTCATCCAGCGCTTGAATCTAGGGTTTCGAAGGAAAGAAATCAGCGTCGTCGAACTTCCGAAAAGTGAAACCTATCGTGCGTACAGTCCAGGGTTCCGAAATGAAACGCTGGTCGAAGGAAAAATAAAGAGAATCTTTAAATTTCCCAAAGATTAGAAATCTCACTTAAAACGTAGCTTTAAAAGCGAAATAGCCTATTCTGGACACGCTCGCCATAAGGCAAGTGTGCAGACGACTCGCACTAATTCCTAGAACGACTACGCAACATTCCTCAAGTAATTCCTGAACTTTCTTCTTCATTAGTCTTTCTCAAACATCGAACTCCTGTCACGCTTACACTGATTCTACGCGTGAGTCGGAAATTAACTTGCTCTGTAAATCCGGGTCTTACAAAGGTGCTACATCAACTCTAACATCCTCATCGTCCTTGTCCAACTCAACCCCTACATGTGCAGCTAGTCATCTATAAAGCTGGACCATGTATTGGCTTTTGCTTGCTTTTCAATTGCTTGGATGTGAAGCCTAACTGAATCAACCATTTTTTCTTCTGAATCCTTGACTTTCCTCAAGTATGAGTATTCTGAAGGGTGTTGTTTGGCTAGTGTTGTTGAGCTTCCTCCATGCTTGTGTCAAATGTTGTATTTGTGTGGCTAGGGTATTAGTTGACTTGGCCAATTGTCTCAGGATTAATGCTAGTTTGTTATATTCAGCAATTGATTTTAAAAAAAAATTATGGGCAGGAAAATCAAAATCCATTGGGACACAAAATACTCCAGCTACAGGTTTTGTTGGGCTAGCATGTCAATTAACGGTTGATCATTGTCGTAATTCATAGTTTCTAGTGTATAATTCTGAAAGTTGAAAATGCTGCCATTATTCGAATGTGTTAGTCCTCCATGTTGAAGGATATATTGATATGCTAGCTCACTCCTTCCACGTTGATAGCAAAATTCCTTAGAAATAACATCCTTAAGAAGTCCAAGGTCAGGAAATATTCCTATTTTGATGAAGATTAAAGACTCTAATGTTGACACGACAGACTTAATCCAACAGGTGTACCCTACTTGGAACCTAGAAGGAGTAACAACTCCACGTTCATTCCAATTAACCGCGAATGGAAATTTGACCACATGAGATGCATCACATACAGTCCATACTAAGCGATGGTTTTTTCTTTGGAACTGTGGATACGTTGTAGGGATCAGACAACTGAACATATGTCGGAGGGAGCACAAAGCTCGTTGGTTTCTTGCTATGAAACAGAGCATCGAACGCAGAAAACAAGAGACATGGGAGCACACAACTCATTTTCTTGCAGCAAAAATAAACATGCAAGGTGGTTTGGGGCTTCCGGGAGAGTTCAGAAAATGGGAGCCGAGGGGCAGAGAAGACCGTGGAAGGGGGAGCACAACGATGGGTGTTATTTCGATTTTTCAAAGAAGAAGAAGAAGCATATATAGAGACAGATAATGAACTTGGATCCTCATATTGCACATCAGCACATTTGGGTAACCGTAGTAATCCATTAACCTTTTTAAGGTTAATCTACTCATTTTATAGAAGTCGACCATCAACATTGCATGGTAGGAACAATCCACAATAGAAGGTCTTTTAATGATGTATATGGTAGAATTATGGGCAGAAAAGTCAAAATCCATTGGGACACAATACTTCAGCTACAGGTTGTTTTGCTAGCATATCAATTAACGACTGATCATTGTTGTCATTCATAGTTGCTAGCGTATAACTCTAAAAGTTGAAAATGCTGCCAAGATTTGAATGTGTTAGCCCTCCATGTTGACGGATATATTGATATGCTAGCTCAATGTAAGGCCCAAGTCTTTAAGCTTTGGATAAGTGCATAAAATAAAAGAGTTTGTTTGACTAAATAGATTTATGAAGGAAAAGGTTCAGGAAAAGTCCAAGGATTGTATCAAAAACCGATAAGAGTTACAGCACGACTAACATTCGCCTGATCCTAGGTCAAAGGTATTAGTGAATAACTAATTTACACTTTAGGACACGATGGAAACTAATTCCAAAAATCTTCAGAGAAATGTTAGAATTTCTCTTTTTCGTCTATAAACAAGTGGTTCGACGCGAAAACCTGGAATGTACGAACGTCAAATTCCAATTCTCGGAAGATTGCCGAAACGGAATCCCTGATAGTTAAAGAAATCTGAAATCAACGGACGATGAAGACTTTTTCCATTCGAAGCTTCAAATGAAGATTCCGCCCGCGTTCGTCTATTTCTCTCGTTATTTCTGATCTTTCTTCAGAAGGAAGTTTTCTCTTCCGACGATCACTGCAAAAAGTAGTTTTTCGGGATAAACCGACTTACACCAACTCATGCCGACTTTGGATCATTTGGTTTAATTCCAAGAATCCTGTTTTGAGTTCTGGAATTCTGTCGCCAGAACCTATCTTAGAATTCGCAGAGGAACGCGTAGGAAAAATCGGAATCGCGAAAAAATCATTTTTCCGCATTTTCCAAAACCTATAAATAGCTTGAAAATTAGATATTTTGCAAAAACTTACCCAATTCCCTCCCCAAACCCGCGAGCTCCAAGAGAGAAAGAGAGGATCCGGATTTTCTTCATTTCTTGCCCGTTTGCTTCACCGATCGTTGCTAATCGAAGACCTTGAGGTAGGTAAACTATATCTCTCTTCTGATCGTCGTTTCTGTCGACTTCTTCTATGTCTTTCTGTGCTCAAAGTTTTGAGTTTTTTGAAAAGCTATTCAAATAAGCTGATTTCAGTGTCTAAACTTATGCCCTGCATGCTCCTGAGCGTGTTCTGCGGATTAGATTTTGTCAGATGTCGACGAAATGCCGTCGGGATCAATTTTTGCATCAAATACCCATTTTTGGGCAAAGTCGCAACCTTTAAGCTGAAAACTATCGACTTGGCTTAGTGCTAGTAGGATTAATCGTCATAAACGTCGTTGTTGACGTCCCCATCCAATTTGTTTTTCAAAAATCCAGTTTTGAATTTCTGAGCTGAAAATAATGACCAAACTACCCCTATATCAGTTTTCGATCCGAAAATTTTTCCGAGCTTAGAACCGTCTTAGTTACGGCGTACGATAACCTAGGATCCAAGTTTGATCGAAGAAAAATCGACCCTCTCAATTAAGGAAAGTGGCCGAGAGCTATAACAAGGGGGGAGGAAATCCGACTTTTTCGAAAACTTGTCTTAACGCGTTAGTTTGTCGTACCACGGAGTTGTAGTGTTCCGTGTGACCCTAGGACTTATTGTTGCTGAGTTTCTGATTCATTGTGTTGATTTCTGTGATTTTTGCTTAAGGTTCTTTTGAGGAGTTTCTTGGAGATCAAGGAGAGGAGCGTGAAGGAACCCGTGAAGAGGAAGCTGGAAGACCCATCGGTGAGGGCTACTCTCTGAATTACTAGATAATGCTTTAGGTGTCGACGAATTCGACTTGATTTATGTGTTATGCACTTACTTGCTAAATGCCTGAAATGTTTTCTGAGGCTTTGGTCGATCTTGTTGAATACTTGATGCCATGATATTGTGTGCTAAATGATTCACATGTTATGTGCTAAATGGGTAATCTAGGATGTGTTGGAATATGCTGTTTATGGTTATGGATTGAGCTGATTTATGTTATTCCACTTATAACTGTGATTCTGAGGAGTGAGGATTGCGGGCAAGTCATGCCGAATTTTTATGAGATTTTTGAGAGAGTTTGAAAGGACGAACGAAGTTCGGACCTTGTTATGTCTTAATGGATCGAGACCTTCTCAGGGAATTATTTGGGATTATGGGATCCCTTAAACTCATAGGAATGTTATAAGACTAAAAGGAAACCTATTTTCTCAAGAAAAATTCATAAGACATTAATCAATCTTGAACACCCTTGAACAATGATAACAACCTTAGATAAGAGCTTAGAACTTGTATATTTGTTTGAAAAAGGAGAAGTGTCGTCGAGTCCAAGTTTTGAGGAAATTTATAAGTTTCTGAGTATGTTGATACTCTTTTTGCTCGAGGAGCAGTTTAATGTTTGGCTATCTAAAGTTTAGCCGGAAACTATGAGTTTCCAAGTACATTCATACTCTTTCGCTCGATGAGCAGTTTAATGTTTGGCTATCTAAAGTTTAGCCGGAAACTATGAGTTTCCAAGTACTTCGGTACCTTTTCGCTCGATGAGCAGTTTATTGATTGGCTATCTAAAGTTTAGTCGGGAACCATGAGTTCCAGAGTACATTCTTTCTTCTTTTGATTAATTCATTTTGTCGCAGAATCGACATTTACCTTAGGGTATTCTTTTAGAGACTTTAAGTTATTTAGAACACGTGGCGACGTGTCGGGTGAGGTCGGAGACGTTGTTTGGCTAATCACTTGCATTCATGCACTCATTTTGAGGTTAATACACGGCGTGATACCGGACCTCGGTGGATTCCAAAATGGTCATAAGACCCGGATTTCCATATTTAGGACACTACGGTGGTCCTTAGTAGCAGACGGAATGGCAGACCTACGGGTTCACTGCTGATCTGACTACTTTTGTGTGGTGTAAGAGACACGCGAGCAGGAAGGTACCCACCGTGGCTGGTGTTAGGGCCGCCTCGTTGATGTCCATCCTTTCTTCCGGAATGCATCTTGTTAACCAGCATTGCATTGCATGCAATGTAAGGCCCAAGTTTTTAAACTTATGCCAAGTAAATAGAATCCTATTCACGATTAGGGTTGATGTATCGTGAAGGGAAACCTGAACTAGAGTTTACCAAATGAAATAAATTTATGAAGGAGAAAGTTCAGGAAAAGTCTGAGGATTGTATTGAAGTCGATAAAAGTTATAGCACGATCGTTATACGCTTAAACCTAGGTCAGAAACCCTAGAATATAGCTAGTTTTCACTTATAGGCACGATGGAAGTTAATTCCAAAAATCTTCAGAGAAATGTTAGAATTCCTCTTTTTCCATATATCACAATCGTTCGAGGCGAAACTATAGAATCTACGAACGTCCGATTCCAATCATCGGAAGTTTGCCGAAACTGAAACCCTGGTATTTCAAAACCCTAGAATCACTCGACAATGAAGACTTTTTCTATTCAGAGCTTCAAATGAAGATTCTACACGCGTACACCCATTTCTCTTGATGATTTCAATCTTTCTTCAGAAGGAAGTTTTCTATTCCGACATCCGATGCAAAAAGCAACTTATCGGGTAAAATAGTTTTATACCGATTATGCATTAGTCGCCAAAAATACAAGGAGACCTCTTTATAGTTTTGGAATTCTTTTGCCAAAACATATCTTAGAATTCATGGAGAATGAAGCCAGAAAAATCAGATTCGCGAAACTTTCATTTTACCGCGTTTTGCCAACCTCTATATATAGCCAAGAAATGAGAAAAAAACACAAAACCATACCCATTTTCTTTCTCAAAGCCGTGAGTTTCACAAGGGAAGGAGGAGGAGAGATTTTCTTCATTTCTTGCTTGATCGTCGATCAATCAGTTGCTGCTTCAAGGTTTCGAGGTATAGTCGCTAATCCTTACCTCTGATCGCTTTTTCCATAGCTTTTCTGTAGACTTTTCTGAGCTGATAGTTTTGAGGTTTTTGCAAAATTATCCTGAATATTTCATTTTTGATTCTAAACATCTTCCTTACATGCCCAAGATCACTTCTGCCGGATTAGATTTTCCGTTATGCCGCCGGATTTCCGCCGGAATCAATTTATGCCTTAAATACCCATTTTTGGAGTAAAGCTTCAACCTTTAGGCTGAAAACTATCGCCTTAGCTTAGTGCTAGTAGGATTAGTTGTCATAAACGTCGTTAGTAACGTCCCTGTCAAATTTGCTTTTTGGGATTTCAATTTTGAAATTCTAAGTTAAAAATCATGACCAAAATACCCCTGCGACAGTTTTTGATCTGATAATTTTTCCGAGTTTAGAATACCCTTAGTTACGGCTAATGATAGCATAGGAACCAAGTTTGATCGAAGAAAAATCGAATCCCACAATTGTGAAAAGTGGCCGAGCCCTATAGGGGAGGAGGAGGAAAATTCCTTTTTCGAAAACTTGTCCTTTCGCGCTAGATTATCGTACCTCGGAGTATGTATTACTTCGTGTAACCTTAGTGAGTATCGATAGCTTAGTTTCCGATAGATTCTGATAGTATTCTGTGGTTTTACTTTAAAGGTGCTTTTGAGGATTTCCCTGAGGAACAACACTTTGATTGTGAGGAAACGTTCGAAGATCATTCTGGAGAACCTACAGGTGAGGGCTTCTCACTGAATCTCTAGTTAATGCTTAGGGTCGATGCTTTCGACATTGTTTACTGTTTATGCACTTGTTTGTGTTTGATTGGAAAAATGTTTTCTGAGGCTTCGGCTGACAATGTAGATGGTTCATCTACTGACTGTTTTTGAGATTGACTTACATGCTATGTGCTATGTGGGTAATCTAGGATGTGTGGTGCATGCCTTATATGCTAAGTGCTATGTGATTATTGCTTAATATGTTGATATATGACATGTTGATTGACTGTGATGATGTAATTATGCTTTTGCAACGAAATCTGAGTTTCTGAATAGTGAGAATAGCGGGCAGGTCATGCCGATTTTATTTTGAGAGTTTTGAGAAAGTTTGATTGGACGAATGAGATTCGGACCTTGTTATGGTGTTTTTATGGATCGAGACATTCTCTGGAGTCAGTTGGGGATTAGGAGATCCCGAGAACTTATAGGATTTGCGATAAGACTAAAAGGATAGTATTTTGTAAAGAAAACTCATAAGACATTAAACAACCTCTAAATCTTCAATTAATGATAATAAACTCGAAAGGAAGCTTCGGATGCAAATCTTAGTTTTTTTTGGAAAACGAGAAGTGTCGTCGGATCCAATCGTTGAGGAAGTTGAGAAGTGTTGAGTATGTTGATGTTCTTGTGCTGTTGGAGCAGCTGTGTTGAGTATGTTGATGCTCTTGTGCTGTTGGAGCAGCTATGTGTTGTTGGGCTATCCTGGGGATAAGTCCGGGAAACCGTTAGTTTCCGAGTATGTTGATACTCTTGCTCGTTGAGCAGTTTTGACCATCGGATTGAGATGAGTCGGATGATTTGGAGATCATCATGAGTTATGTGTTGTTGTGAAGATGTGTCTTTTGTCGCAGAAATCGACTTTTACCTTAGGGTAAGTTTTTAGAGACTTTAATTTAACTAGAACACGTGGCGACGTGTCGAGTGAGATTCGGAGACGTTGTTTGACTAATCATCCTGCATTCATGCAACATTAATGAGGTATTAACACAGGATGTACTCTGGACCTCGTCGGTTTCCAAAATGGTCATAAGACCCAGAATGCCGTGTAAGAGCGTTTGTAGACGTCTCTTGTAGCAGACCGAAATAGCAGACCTATGGGTTTACTGCTGATCTGACTACGTGTGGTTGTTGGAGTAAGAGGCACGCGGGCCGAAATGGTCCCACCGTGGCTGGTGTTAGGGCTGATCCGTTTGATGCCCATCCCTTTCCGGAATGCATGTGGTTAACTGGGTTAACCGTCATTTGTACATCATGCAACATGCATACTAATTTAGTTGTTGAGTGTGATTGGTAATTGTTAATCCTATTTGGAGCATGCTATCTGCTATTATTGCGTTTATGTTATTGTGGAACATGCAACCCTAGGAATGATATCTCTAGCTATAAGCCTAAGTGGCTATCTATTATTTGTACCTATTGGGTTTATTATCTACATAGTTCTTTGGAGTTGACCCTCGCGTCTTCTGTGTGTGTTTTGGCGGACAACGCCTTTGTCAGATGTCCATTGCGGACTGGTTCACAATGGTCCACCCTTCGGGGGGGATTAGATATGAGATGATCGACCAGGACGACCCCGGTTCGTGGGTGGTAGACCCCGCTAGCCATCGCGCGACGTACTCCGGGAGGATCATGGAGGACCATGTAGATAGTGGAGGACTCTTGAGGTCAGGAGTGCTGCGGAGATGCTCTGTCAGCTTCAACTTGCCACCGGGCGTTCACTGTGGACCAGGATTTGGAGGAGCACCGCCGCCACCGTCATCTTCAGAGGACGAGGATCCCTCAGAGGAGGAGCCAGTGGGAGTGCCTTCGGCAGAGTCCAGTACACCCAGTGTTGCGATCATTGATGATCAGGGTTCGGGCCCTAAGTGTAAGGCCCAAGTTTTAAGCTTGTGTCAAGTGAATAAAATTCTTATTCACGGTTAGGGTTGATGTATCGTGAAGGGAAACCTGAACTAGAGTTTACCAAATGAAATAAATTTATGAAGGAGAAAGTTCAGGAAAAGTCAAAGGATTGTATCGAAGTCGATTTAAGTTATAGCACGATCGTTATACGCTGAAACTTAGGTCAGAAACCCTAGTATATAGCTAGTTTTCACTTTTAGGCACGATGGAAATTAATTCCAAAAATCTTCAGAAAAATGATAGAACTTCTCTTTTTCCATATATCACAATCGTTTCGAGGCGAAACTCTAGGATCTACGAACGTCCGATTCCAATCATCGGAAGTTTGCCGAAACCGAAACCCTGGTATTTCAAAACCCTAGAATCACCCGACTATGGGGACTTTTTCTATTCAGAGCTTCAAATGAAAATTCTACACGCGTGCACCCATTTCTCTTGATGATTTCAATCTTTCTTCAGAAGGAAGTTTTCTATTCTGACATCCGATGCAAAAAGCAACTTATCGGGTAAAATAGTTTTATACCGATTATGCATTAGTCGCCAAAAATACAAGGAGACCTCTTTATAGTTTTGGAATTCTTTTGCCAAAACATATCTATTAATTCATGGAGAATGAAGCCGGAAAAATCAGAATCGCGAAACTTTCATTTTCCCGCGATTTGCCATCTTCTATATATAGCAAGCAAGTGAGAAGAAATCACAAAACTCCACCATTTTCTCTCCTCAAACCCGCGAGCTTCACCAAGGAAGAAAGAAGAAGAGTTTTTGTTCATTTCTTGCTTGATCGTTGATTCGTTAGTTGCTGCTTCAAGGCTTCGAGGTATAGTCGCTAATCCTTACCTCTGATCGCTTTTTCCATAGCTTTTCTGTAGACTTTTCTGAGCTGATAGTTTTGAGGTTTTTGCAAAACTATCCTGAATATTTCATTTCTGATTCTAAACCTCTTCCTTATGTGCCCAAGATCACTTCTGCCGGATTAGATTTTCCGTTATGCCGCCGGATTTCCGCCGGAATCAATTTTAGCCTTAAATACCCATTTTTGGAGTTTTTGGAGTAAAGCTTCAACCTTTATGCTGAAAATTATCGCCTTAGCTTAGTGCTAGTAGGATTAGTTGTCATAAACGTCGTTGGTGACGTCCCTGTCAAATTTGGTTTTTGGGATTTCAGTTTTGAAAATTCTAAGTTAAAAATCATGACCAAAATACCCCTGCGACAGTTTTTGATCCGATAATTTTTCCGAGTTCAGAATACCCTTAGTTACGGCTAATGAAAGCATAGGAACCAAGTTTGATCGAAGAAAAATCGAATCCCACAATTGTGAAAAGTGGCCGAGCCCTATAGGGGAGGAGGAGGAAAATTCCTTTTTCGAAAACTTGTCCTTTCGCGCTAGATTATCATACCTCGGAGTATGTACTACTTCGAGTAACCCTAGTGTCTGTTGTTTGCTGAGTTTCCTATAGATTCTGATAGTATTTCTGTGGTTTTGCTCTAAAGGTGATTTTGAGGAATTCCCAGAGGAACAAGCCTTTGATTGTGAACAAGTGTTAGGAGATCGTCCTGGAGAATCTACAGGTGAGGGCTACTCACTGAATCCCTAGTTAATGCTTAGGGTCGATACTTTCGACTTGATTTACTGTTTATGCAATTGTTTGTGTTTGATTGGAAAAACGTTTTCTGAGGCTTCGGCTGACAATGTAGATGATGCATCTACTGAATGTTTTTGATGATTGACTTACATGCTACGTGCTATGTGGGTAATTTAGGATGTGTGGTGCATGCCTTATATGCTAAGTGCTATGTGGTTATTGCTTAATATGTTGATACATGACATGTTGATTGATTGTGCTGAGTATTTATGCTTTGGTAATGAAATCTGAGATTCTGTATAGTGAGGATTGCGGGCAGGTCATGCCGATTTTATTTTGAGAGTTTTTGAGAAAGTTTGATAGGACGAACGAGGTTCGGGCCTTGTTTTTGTTAGTGGATCGAGACATTCTCTGGAAGTGATTTGGGATTGGGAGATCCTGAAAATGTATAAGATTTGCGATAAGACAAAAGGGAATCTATTTTATAAAGAAAACTCATAAGACCTTAAATAACCTCTAAATCTTTAAGTAATGATAACAACCTCGAAGGAAGGCATTGGAAGTCAAATCTTAGTTTTGGAAAACGAGAAGTGTCGTCGGATCCCAGTGTTGAGAAAGTTGAGAGGCTTTGAGTATGTAGATGTTGTTGTGCTGTTGGAGCAGCTATGTGTTGTTGGGCTATCTTGGGGATAAGTCCGGGAAACCGTTAGTTTCCGAGAGTGTGATACTCTGTGCTCGTTGAGCAGTTTTGACCATCGGATTGAGATGAGTCGGATGATTTGGAGATCATCATGAGTTACATGTGTTTTGTTGTGAAGAAGTGTCTTTTGTCGCAGAATCGACTTTACCTTAGGGTAAGCTTTTAGAGACTTTAATTTACCTAGAACACGTGGCGACATGTCGAGTGAGATTCGGAGACGTTGTTTGACTAATCATCCTGCATTCATGCAACATTAATGAGGTATTAACACAGGACGTACTCTGGACCTCGTCGGTTTCCAAAATGGTCATAAGACCCGGAATGCCGTGTAAGAGCGTTTGTAGACGACTCTTGTAGCAGACCGAAATGGCAGACCTACGGGTTTACTGCTGATCTGGCTACCTTGGTTTGGTTTAAGAGACACGCGGGCAGAAATGGTCCCACCGTTGCTGGTGCTAGGATTGACCCGTTGATGCCCATCCCAGAGGCACGCGAGCGGAAATGGTCCCACCGTTGCTGGTGCTAGGATTGACTCGTTGTTGTCCATATCTTTGTTTGGTGTAAGAGGCACGCGGGCAGAAATGGTCCCACCGTTGCTGGTGCTAGGATTGATCCGTTTGATGTCCATCCGTTTCCGGATTGCATATTGGTTGACTGGGTTAACCTGCATATCATTTCATGCAACATGCATACTGACTTAATTGATTAGTGTGTGTGATACTTGTTAATTCTATTTGAGGCATGTTAACTGTGATTTACTGTCGTTTATGTAAATTGAGAAATATGCAACCCTAGGATGTTATCCCTAGCTATAAGCCTAAGTGGCTATTCTCTTATCTATATCTATGGGTGATATTATTTACATAATTCTTTGGAGTTGACCCTCGCGTCTTCTGTGTGTGCTTTGGCGGACAAACGCCCTTTGTCAGATGCCTTTGGCGGGCTGGTTCACGACAGTTCACCCTTCGGGGGGAACTAGAGTTGAGATGCTGGAACAGGAGCGCATCGCGGTAGCGAGAGGAGGACGGATGGTGTGCATAGACTAGGTCGTTCTGGATTTCGAATTCGGACGACGATCATGCTAGCATGTAGGTTTTAGTGCTGGTGTGAGCTTCTTGAGATGGGATTAGTGTAGGAGTAGAGTCTTAGCTCTGAACATCATTTGTTTCTTTGGGGACAGGGTAGTTTCCCACCTATAGCTTTTTGTGTGGTTTCCTTACGGGAATCACAGAGAGTTGGTTGGACTTAGGAGGTCTTATTTTCAGGCCATTGGGTCAGCTTATTCTCAGTTTTGAGGGATAGTGTTGCTGACACTTACCTTTACATTTGGTTTGTACATATTGCCTACGGGCGCTACACTTTTCTTTCCGTCACTGGAGGTTGCTCGTGACGAGGTTGCTACTTACAGCGGAGGCTGTTATATATATTGCATATTAGTTTTATTGCTTTTCGCATTTGGGTTTTATTTAATTCAGTCTTGTCTTAGTTATTATCAAAAAAAAATATATTCACGTTTTTCCGCATTAAGTTTACTTTTGGTTACTAAAGTGACGCCACCGAAATCGGGGTGTTACACTAAGCCCGTGAGTCCAGCATCGGAGCGCATTGCGGTTGCGAGTGGAGGACGGATAGGGTTGGTAGACTTAGTCGTTCTGGATTCTGATTCAGACGACGATCATGCTAGCACGTAGGTTTAGTGCTGGTGTGAGCTCCTCGAGTTAGGATTAGTGTAGGAGTAGAGTTTTAGCTCTGACAGTCTTTGCTTCATTTGTTTCTTGGGGACAGGGTAGTTCCGCCTATAGCTTTTTGTGTGGTTTCTTTACGGGAATCACAGAGAGTTGGTTGGACTTAGGAGGTCTTATTTTCAGACCATTGGGTCAGCTTATTCTCAGTTTTGAGGGATGGTGTTGCGGACACTTCACCCTTTTCATTTGGTTTGTACATATTGCCTACGGGCGCTACTCTTTTCTTTCCGTCACTGGAGGTTACTCGAGACGAGGTTGCTACTTACAGCGGGGGCTGTTATATATATTGTATATTAGTTTTATTGCTTTTCGCATTTGGGTTGTATTTAATTTAGTCTTGTCTTAGTTATTATCAAAAAAAAAATATTCACGTTTTTCCGCATTAAGTTTACTTTTGGTTACTAAAGTGACGCCACCGAAATCGGGGTGTTACATTGTGGTATCAGAGCACGGTCGAGTCTTTCGGGAGTTGTTGGGGAATAGGTCTTCTGTGCTAGGTTGTGTGACTCTGCAAAGAGTGAAAATTGATTGTCTGTCAGCGATTTTTCGCTTAGAATTGATTGAAGTTATTGCTTAATCATATTGTATAGTGATGCTAGATGCTATCTTATGATGAGTACTGACTGTTTGCTTCCTTTAACAGAACATGGTGAATACCAATCAGTTAGCTGAGATGATGGCCACTATGGCCCAAGCGGTAACAGCGCAGGCAAACGATAATGCCATGAGGCGTGCTGTTGAAGAAGCACGTGAACAGCATCAGCGCCAGAGGGAAGTAACTCTGGACCAGAACAAAGGTCTCAATGATTTTAGGAGGCAAAACCCACCAAAGTTCTCTGGTGGTACTGACCCAGACGCAGCGGATCTCTGGATCCAGGAAGTCGAGAAGATATTCGGCGTTCTGCAGACAGTTGAGGGTGCCAAAGTGGGCGTGGCGACTTACCTATTGCTCGGTGATGCTGAGTACTGGTGGAAGGGCACCAGGGGGATCATGGAAGCCAACCATGAGGAGATAAACTGGAACTCTTTCCGGACCGCATTCTTGGAGAAGTATTTTCCAACAAGTGCCCGGGATGAGAGGGAGACGCAGTTTCTGACACTCCGTCAGGGAGGTATGTCTGTACCGGAATTTGCTTCGAAGCTGGAATCCTTTAATGATCACGTGGATGAGCGCTACATGTGCAAGCGCTTTGTTAACGGACTGAGGCCGGATATTGAGGACTCAGTGAGGCCACTGGGAATCATGCGATTCCAATCTTTGGTTGAGAAGGCCACGAAGGTGGAACTGATGAAGAACCGGAGGCTAAACCGGGCTGGAACTGGAGGGCCGATGAGGTCGGGCTCTCAGAATATTCAGAACAGAGGGAGGTTTCAGAACAGGAGGCCGTATCAGCATCCTGCTGGTAGAGGGTTTGCCTCGGGATCTTACAGACCCATGGTGGGTGCTGCTGGTGGTTCTGGAGGTCAGACTCAGAACAGGGAGCTGACTTGCTTCAAGTGTGGGAAGCCGGGGCACTTTGCTCGCGCTTGTCCCGACACGAGACCTCAATGCTTTAATTGTAACAAGTTGGGGCATACTGCTGCTCAGTGCAGGGCACCAAAGGCGGAACCGACCGTCAACACTGCTAGAGGAAAGCGTCCTGCTGCAAAGGCGAGAGTCTACACCATGGATGGTGAAGATGCTGAGGGGGTCGATGGACTGATTAGAGGCGACTGCGAGATTGACGGTAATCTCCTATCTGTACTTTTTGATTCGGGTGCAACGCATTCATTTATCTCTAAGGAATGTGCGATCAGATTAAGACTTCCTATTACTGCTTTAAGCTTCGATCTTATAGTTACCACTCCTGCCAAGACTCTACTTGCTAATACAGCATGTATGTACTGTTCGATAACCTATAACAATAGAGTCTACCATGCTAACCTAGTATGCCTAACTCTTAAGAACCTAGATATTATCCTAGGAATGGATTGGTTGTCCCGCTATCATTGTCTTTTGGACTGCAACCGAAAGAGAGTGGTATTTCCTGATTCAGATCTTTCCAAGTATTTATCTGCCAAACACATTAGCGTCTCTTTGAACGAGGGATCTCAAGAGTATACCGTTTTTCTGAGCTTGGAGAGTAAAGGGAATCCGGAAGTTGATTTTATTCCAGTGGTGAGAGACTTCACGGATGTTTTTCCTGGCGATGTACCTGGACTGCCGCCTGTACGCGACATTGAGTTTGCTATAGACATCGTACCGGGAACAGGGCCGATTTCGATTGCACCATATCGTATGGCACCTGCGGAGCTAGTGGAATTGAAGTCCCAACTAGAAGATCTTTTGTCGAAGGGATTTATCCGACCAAGCGTTTCACCTTGGGGAGCGCCAGTCTTATTAGTGAAGAAGAAGGACGGGACATCGAGATTGTGTATCGACTACCGACAACTGAACAAAGTAACCGTCAAGAATAGGTATCCGTTACCTAGAATTGATGATTTGATGGATCAACTGCGAGGAGCTGCAATATTCTCAAAGATCGATCTGAAGTCGGGTTATCATCAAATCAGAGTCAAGACCGAGGATGTTCAGAAGACGGCATTCAGAACCCGTTATGGACACTATGAGTATTTAGTGATGCCATTTGGGGTGACAAACGCACCTGCGATATTCATGGATTACATGAATAGGACGTTCCATACATTCTTGGATCGATTCGTCGTGGTGTTTATCGACGATATTCTGATCTACTCAAAGAATGCTGAGGACCATGAGGAGCACTTGCGACAAGTTTTACAAGTGCTGAGGAAGAAGGAGTTGTATGCCAATCCTTCTAAGTGCGAATTTTGGCTCGAAGAGGTAAAATTCTTAGGCCATGTGATCTCTAAGGAGGGTATAGTTGTGGACCCAGCAAAGGTAGAGACCGTATTATCTTGGGAACGGCCAAAGACAGTGACTGAGATCAGGAGTTTCGTTGGTTTGGCGGGATACTATCACCGTTTCATCGAGAATTTCGCGAAGATTGTTGGACCGTTGACTCAACTTACGAGGAAGGACCAACCTTTTGCATGGACTGAAGCGTGCGAAACTAGTTTTCAGACGATGAAGGAACGGTTGACGACGTCACCTGTACTCGTCTTACCGCAACCGGAGGAACCTTATGAGGTCTACTGTGATGCTTCGCATCAAGGTTTGGGATGTGTGCTGATGCAACATCGGAAGGTAGTTGCTTATGCTTCAAGACAACTGAAGGTTCATGAGAAGAATTATCCAACTCATGACTTAGAGCTAGCTGCCATCGTATTTGCACTGAAGATTTGGAGACATCACTTATATGGATGCAATTTCACCATATTCAGTGATCATAAGAGCTTGAAGTACTTGTTTGAGCAGAAGGAGCTGAACATGAGACAGCGTCGGTGGATGGAATTTCTCAAAGATTATGAGTTTACTCTGCAATATCATCCTGGAAAGGCGAACGTTGTTGCTGATGCCTTGAGCAGGAAGATGCATATCTCGTCGATGATGGTGAAAGAGCTGCAATTGCTGGAACAATTTAGAGATTTGAGCTTGGATGTGAGATTATCCGAGGGAGAACTGAAGTTTGGAATGATCAGAATTACCAATGGATTGATGGAAGAAATCCGAGACCAACAGTTACAAGATGAGTTTCTGCTCGAGAAAAGGAATTTGGTAAGTCAAGGTAAAGACCCGGAGTTCAAGATAGGAAATGACAATATCCTACGGTGTAAGGATAGGGTTTGCGTACCTAACAACCCTGACTTGAGGAGGTTGATTATGGATGAGGGTCACAAGAGCAAGTTAAGCATTCATCCTGGAATGAAAAAGATGTACCAAGACTTGAAGGTGAATTTTTGGTGGCCAGGAATGAAAAGACAAGTGGCTGAGTATGTAGCTGCATGTTTGACATGTCAGAAGGCAAAGGTGGAGCATCAGAAGTCTTCGGGTATGCTGCAAAGCTTGGATGTGCCAGAATGGAAATGGGATAGCATATCGATGGATTTCGTCGTGGCTTTGCCAAGAACTCAGAAGGGATACGATTCTATTTGGGTAATCGTGGATCGACTGACAAAGTCGGCTCATTTCGTACCTGTGAGAACTACGTACAACGTGGAGAAATT
Organism: Lotus japonicus; assembly: GCF_012489685.1. NCBI lineage: Eukaryota > Viridiplantae > Streptophyta > Magnoliopsida > Fabales > Fabaceae > Lotus > Lotus japonicus. Next base: position 68,503,199 of record NC_080043.1, read on the forward strand.
ATCAGAAATTTATATATCCGAGATTGTATGACTTCATGGAGTACCGACCAGTATTGTTTCCGATCGAGACCCAAAGTTTACATCACATTTCTGGGGAGCTCTTCAAGAGGCTTTGGGAACGAGGCTGAGACTAAGTTCTGCTTATCATCCACAGACTGATGGACAGACTGAGAGGACAATCCAGTCATTGGAGGATTTGCTACGCGCTTGCGTGTTAGACAACAAGGGCAGTTGGGATACCTTATTACCATTGATTGAGTTCACATACAACAACAGTTTTCATACGAGCATTGGTATGGCACCGTATGAGGCTTTGTATGGCCGCAAGTGTAGGACACCTCTATGTTGGTATAAAAATGGAGAAAATCTGTTAGTAGGACCGGAACTTCTGCAACAGACAACTGAGAAGATCAAGCAGATCAGAGAAAAGATGAAGACTTCTCAGAGTAGACAAAAGAGTTATACCGATCAAAGGCGCAGAACTCTGGAATTCGAAGAAGGAGACCATGTATTTCTGAGAGTTACTCAGACGACAGGAGTTGGTCGAGCAATCAAGTCAAAGAAGCTTACGCCCAAGTTTATTGGACCTTATCAGATCACTCGTCGAATTGGACCAGTCGCTTATCAGATTGCACTACCTCCATTTCTATCGAACATTCATTACGTATTCCACGTGTCACAACTGAGGAAATATACTGCGGATCCGACTCATGTTATCGAGCTGGATGACATTGAGTTGAAGGATGATTTGTCTTTCGAGACACCGCCAATTAGCATTGGTGACACCAGGATAAAACAGTTGAGAGGGAAGGAGATCGAGTTGGTGAAAGTCATTTGGAACAAAGACACCGGCGATGCGACATGGGAACTGAAGGAGAAGATTCAAGAACAGTATCCAGAACTTTTTACTAACCCTTAAGTTTCGAGGTCGAAACTTTCTTTTTGGAGGGTAGTAATGTAAGGCCCAAGTTTTTAAACTTATGCCAAGTAAATAGAATCCTATTCACGATTAGGGTTGATGTATCGTGAAGGGAAACCTGAACTAGAGTTTACCAAATGAAATAAATTTATGAAGGAGAAAGTTCAGGAAAAGTCTGAGGATTGTATTGAAGTCGATAAAAGTTATAGCACGATCGTTATACGCTTAAACCTAGGTCAGAAACCCTAGAATATAGCTAGTTTTCACTTATAGGCACGATGGAAGTTAATTCCAAAAATCTTCAGAGAAATGTTAGAATTCCTCTTTTTCCATATATCACAATCGTTCGAGGCGAAACTATAGAATCTACGAACGTCCGATTCCAATCATCGGAAGTTTGCCGAAACTGAAACCCTGGTATTTCAAAACCCTAGAATCACTCGACAATGAAGACTTTTTCTATTCAGAGCTTCAAATGAAGATTCTACACGCGTACACCCATTTCTCTTGATGATTTCAATCTTTCTTCAGAAGGAAGTTTTCTATTCCGACATCCGATGCAAAAAGCAACTTATCGGGTAAAATAGTTTTATACCGATTATGCATTAGTCGCCAAAAATACAAGGAGACCTCTTTATAGTTTTGGAATTCTTTTGCCAAAACATATCTTAGAATTCATGGAGAATGAAGCCAGAAAAATCAGATTCGCGAAACTTTCATTTTACCGCGTTTTGCCAACCTCTATATATAGCCAAGAAATGAGAAAAAAACACAAAACCATACCCATTTTCTTTCTCAAAGCCGTGAGTTTCACAAGGGAAGGAGGAGGAGAGATTTTCTTCATTTCTTGCTTGATCGTCGATCAATCAGTTGCTGCTTCAAGGTTTCGAGGTATAGTCGCTAATCCTTACCTCTGATCGCTTTTTCCATAGCTTTTCTGTAGACTTTTCTGAGCTGATAGTTTTGAGGTTTTTGCAAAATTATCCTGAATATTTCATTTTTGATTCTAAACATCTTCCTTACATGCCCAAGATCACTTCTGCCGGATTAGATTTTCCGTTATGCCGCCGGATTTCCGCCGGAATCAATTTATGCCTTAAATACCCATTTTTGGAGTAAAGCTTCAACCTTTAGGCTGAAAACTATCGCCTTAGCTTAGTGCTAGTAGGATTAGTTGTCATAAACGTCGTTAGTAACGTCCCTGTCAAATTTGCTTTTTGGGATTTCAATTTTGAAATTCTAAGTTAAAAATCATGACCAAAATACCCCTGCGACAGTTTTTGATCTGATAATTTTTCCGAGTTTAGAATACCCTTAGTTACGGCTAATGATAGCATAGGAACCAAGTTTGATCGAAGAAAAATCGAATCCCACAATTGTGAAAAGTGGCCGAGCCCTATAGGGGAGGAGGAGGAAAATTCCTTTTTCGAAAACTTGTCCTTTCGCGCTAGATTATCGTACCTCGGAGTATGTATTACTTCGTGTAACCTTAGTGAGTATCGATAGCTTAGTTTCCGATAGATTCTGATAGTATTCTGTGGTTTTACTTTAAAGGTGCTTTTGAGGATTTCCCTGAGGAACAACACTTTGATTGTGAGGAAACGTTCGAAGATCATTCTGGAGAACCTACAGGTGAGGGCTTCTCACTGAATCTCTAGTTAATGCTTAGGGTCGATGCTTTCGACATTGTTTACTGTTTATGCACTTGTTTGTGTTTGATTGGAAAAATGTTTTCTGAGGCTTCGGCTGACAATGTAGATGGTTCATCTACTGACTGTTTTTGAGATTGACTTACATGCTATGTGCTATGTGGGTAATCTAGGATGTGTGGTGCATGCCTTATATGCTAAGTGCTATGTGATTATTGCTTAATATGTTGATATATGACATGTTGATTGACTGTGATGATGTAATTATGCTTTTGCAACGAAATCTGAGTTTCTGAATAGTGAGAATAGCGGGCAGGTCATGCCGATTTTATTTTGAGAGTTTTGAGAAAGTTTGATTGGACGAATGAGATTCGGACCTTGTTATGGTGTTTTTATGGATCGAGACATTCTCTGGAGTCAGTTGGGGATTAGGAGATCCCGAGAACTTATAGGATTTGCGATAAGACTAAAAGGATAGTATTTTGTAAAGAAAACTCATAAGACATTAAACAACCTCTAAATCTTCAATTAATGATAATAAACTCGAAAGGAAGCTTCGGATGCAAATCTTAGTTTTTTTTGGAAAACGAGAAGTGTCGTCGGATCCAATCGTTGAGGAAGTTGAGAAGTGTTGAGTATGTTGATGTTCTTGTGCTGTTGGAGCAGCTGTGTTGAGTATGTTGATGCTCTTGTGCTGTTGGAGCAGCTATGTGTTGTTGGGCTATCCTGGGGATAAGTCCGGGAAACCGTTAGTTTCCGAGTATGTTGATACTCTTGCTCGTTGAGCAGTTTTGACCATCGGATTGAGATGAGTCGGATGATTTGGAGATCATCATGAGTTATGTGTTGTTGTGAAGATGTGTCTTTTGTCGCAGAAATCGACTTTTACCTTAGGGTAAGTTTTTAGAGACTTTAATTTAACTAGAACACGTGGCGACGTGTCGAGTGAGATTCGGAGACGTTGTTTGACTAATCATCCTGCATTCATGCAACATTAATGAGGTATTAACACAGGACGTACTCTGGACCTCGTCGGTTTCCAAAATGGTCATAAGACCCGGAATGCCGTGTAAGAGCGTTTGTAGACGTCTCTTGTAGCAGACCGAAATAGCAGACCTACGGGTTTACTGCTGATCTGACTACGTGTGGTTGTTGGAGTAAGAGGCACGCGGGCCGAAATGGTCCCACCGTGGCTGGTGTTAGGGCTGATCCGTTTGATGCCCATCCCTTTCCGGAATGCATGTGGTTAACTGGGTTAACCGTCATTTGTACATCATGCAACATGCATACTAATTTAGTTGTTGAGTGTGATTGGTAATTGTTAATCCTATTTGGAGCATGCTATCTGCTATTATTGCGTTTATGTTATTGTGGAACATGCAACCCTAGGAATGATATCTCTAGCTATAAGCCTAAGTGGCTATCTATTATTTGTACCTATTGGGTTTATTATCTACATAGTTCTTTGGAGTTGACCCTCGCGTCTTCTGTGTGTGTTTTGGCGGACAACGCCTTTGTCAGATGTCCATTGCGGACTGGTTCACAATGGTCCACCCTTCGGGGGGGATTAGATATGAGATGATCGACCAGGACGACCCCGGTTCGTGGGTGGTAGACCCCGCTAGCCATCGCGCGACGTACTCCGGGAGGATCATGGAGGACCATGTAGATAGTGGAGGACTCTTATGGTCAGGAGTGCTGCGGAGATGCTCTGTCAGCTTCAACTTGCCACCGGGCGTTCACTGTGGACCAGGATTTGGAGGAGCACCGCCGCCACCGTCATCTTCAGAGGACGAGGATCCCTCAGAGGAGGAGCCAGTGGGAGTGCCTTCGGCAGAGTCCAGTACACCCAGTGTTGCGATCATTGATGATCAGGGTTCGGGCCCTAAGCCCGTGAGTCCAGCATTGGAGCGCATTGCGGTTGCGAGTGGAGGACGGATAGGGTTGGTAGACTTAGTCGTTCTGGATTCTGATTCAGACGACGATCATGCTAGCACGTAGGTTTAGTGCTGGTGTGAGCTCCTCGAGTTAGGATTAGTGTAGGAGTAGAGTTTTAGCTCTGACAGTCTTTGCTTCATTTGTTTCTTGGGGACAGGGTAGTTCCGCCTATAGCTTTTTGTGTGGTTTCTTTACGGGAATCACAGAGAGTTGGTTGGACTTAGGAGGTCTTATTTTCAGACCATTGGGTCAGCTTATTCTCAGTTTTGAGGGATGGTGTTGCGGACACTTCACCCTTTTCATTTGGTTTGTACATATTGCCTACGGGCGCTACTCTTTTCTTTCCGTCACTGGAGGTTACTCGTGACGAGGTTGCTACCTACAGCGGGGGCTGTTATATATATTGTATATTAGTTTTATTGCTTTTCGCATTTGGGTTGTATTTAATTTAGTCTTGTCTTAGTTATTATCAAAAAAAAAATATTCACGTTTTTCCGCATTAAGTTTACTTTTGGTTACTAAAGTGACGCCACCGAAATCGGGGTGTTACATGCAACATACATTCTGACTTAGTTGCTGAGTGTGATTGGTACTTGTTTATCCTATTTGAGGCATGCTAATTGTTATTGTGATCTTTTATATTCATTGTGATACATGCAACCCTAGGATGTTATCCTTAAACTTATAAGTCTGAAAGGCTAATAATTACTATCCTATATATATATATATCTGGCTTTAATATTTATATAATTCTTTGGAGTTGACCCTCGCGTCTTCTGTGTGTGTTTGGGCGGACTACGCCATTGTCAGATGAGTATGGCGGATTGGTTTACGATGGTCAGCCCCTCGGGGGGGACCAGATTCGAGATGCTTGACCAGGACGACCCAGGTGCATGGGTGGTCGACCCCATAGGCCACCGTGCGACCTACACCGGTCGGATCATGGAGGACTGTGTTGACCGATTCGGACGCTTGACGGAGGGGGTAATGAGGAGACATATAGTGAGCTTCAACTTGCCGCCCGGGGTGCATTGTGGACCCGGCTTGGGAGGACCACCACCACCACCATTATCTTCGGATGATGAGGACCCCTCTAAGGAGGTGCCAGTGGGTGGGACTTCGACGGAGTCCAGTTCGTTTACTGCCTCTGTTATCGAGGATCCTGGTCCGGGCCCCGAGCCCGAGAGACCAGTGCAGGAGCGCATCCGGGTGGATAGAGAGGGTAGGGTTGTGTATGTCGACTTAGTTGTCCTGGATGCAGATTCGGACGACGACCGCGCTAGCGTGTAGGATCGAGTGCTAGTGTGGGCTCCTCGAGTTGGGATTAGTGTAGGAGTAGTGTCGTTGCTCTGACCGTCATGCTTTTCGGTTTTGGGACAGGGTAGTTTCCTGCCGGTAGCTTTTTGTGTGGTTTTCTTATGGAGATCACAGAGAGCTGGTTGGACTTAGGAGGTCTTTTCTTAGGCCGCTGGGCCAATTTGTTCTCAGTTTTTGAGGTATGGTGTTGCGGACACAGGTTTTACCTTGGATTGTACATATTGCCTTCGGGCGTTACTTCCTTTCTGTCACCGTCGCTGGAGGTCACTCGCGACGTGGTTAGTTTTAGCGGGGCATGTATATATATATATAGATGTATATTAGTTTCTTTTATCTTTCCTTGAGAAGTTTAATGTTTCTGTCTTTAATTATATTATCGAAAAAAAAATATTCACGTTTTTCCGCTTAAGTATTTCTTTTGGTTATTAAAGTGACGCCACCGAAATCGGGGTGTTACACTCAATCCTTCCACGTTGATAGCGAAATTCCTTAGAAATAGCATCCTTAAGTATTCCAAGGTCAGACAATATTCCAATTTTGATGAAGATTAGAGACTCTAATGCTGACACAGCGGGCTCAATCCAACAGGTGTACCCTATTTCGAACCTAGAAGGAGTAACAGCTCCACAACCATTCCAATTAATTGTGAATGGAAATTTGACCCCATGAGATGCATCACCATACAATCTATATTGAGCAAGACATGGGAGCACAAAACTCATTTTCTTGCAGCAAAAATAAGCATGGAACGAGGTGGTTTGGGGCTTCCTAGAGAGTTCAGAAAATGGGAGCCGAGGGGAGGAGGAGACCATGGAAGGGGGGAGCACAACTACGAGTGCCATTTCGATTTTTCGAAGAAGAAGAAGAAGAAGAAGAAAAAGAAGAAGAAGAGGTAGATAATGAACTTGGATCCTCAGATTGCACATCAACATTTGGGTAACCGTAGTGGGTTTTTTATAGCATACATAGGAAGAATCAAAACTATTATGGTGGGTTTTCCCGGTTTTTTGTTATTTTCAGAAAAATAAAACTAATAATTCCCCAAGAAAACTTAAATTAAGACTTTTTTGTTATTCTGAAACACAACCTTCTTCAATTTTTCCAAAAATCAATCTCGCACCGTACTTACCCCCACCCAAACCCAATCCCCACCACAACCCCAATCATCGTTCTCATCCTCAGATTTCACATCTAGATATCAAAATTCCTCCACCACCGAGACGTCGATAAGAGAACTGAGACTACAGATTGAAAGGATAAACAGAGAACAAGATGGTGAGAAGAGAAAAAAAAACCTACAATTGATCCCATATGGAAAAACAATACAGACTCGTCGTAGCAAAATCTAATCAAATAAATAGCATAAACCACTTAATCATAACCAACATGTGCCTTTCAACTTGTTAAAAAACTCCAACAGTTCCAATATTCAACATGAGGCGAATCTAGGGTATTTCGTACTGGATCGCTTCCAGCGGTGTCCCCCCGCTACAACTCAATCACATAACTCGTCTATGAGAGCGGTTGCGGTGAGACTCAACTCTACGAAACTGAACGACGACACACTACGCTCCCTCTGCGACAGATATTCTCCAACTGAAACCCTTTCAAAACTCCCTCCCAACTTCGTTGCCATAACACCCATATATACATGTAATAGTGAGGAGGAGGAAGACCAGTTTAAGGAGAGAGTAAGAAGCGACCTCGTAGCCAGCTTGGCGGAGGAGGGAGAGGTGGCGGAGGGAGGAGGATATGGATTTGGTGTTTTGTTAGCTTTAGTGTTCATAAACCCATTCGAAACTCCACCCCACAGGCCGCAAAAACCTTCAACCGATCTGGTGGGCCTCAATGAAAGGTGGCGTCTTTGCAAGATTTAATTACTACTCCTATAAATTCCAATGTTTACAAAACCAGACCGACCACTGAACCGATCAAAACATCGGTTTAAAATTTAAAGATTTGATTGTGGTTGAACCGAGATCAAACTGATGATAATTAAATAATAGTTTTCCAATATATATACAAATAATTATATATATATATAATAATAATAAAATATGGTTTGTATTATAGCAAATTAACCTAATAAAAATGTAAGAATTAGACTGAAATTAATGTTGGGCCTCTAAGCCCAGCTTCTCCACACACTTTTTGTAAAGCCAAATAAAAGGAAGGGACCTTAGACAAAAAAGATGAATGGATCCATTATGAACTTCTAGTTCTGTAAGACCCAAGATTTTAAGCTTAGAATAAGTGGAAGAGATTTCCATTTACGATTAGGATTGATGTAATGTGAAGGGAAACCTGAACGAAAGTTTATTAAATGAAATATATTTATGAAGGAGAAAGTTCAGGAAAAGTTCAAGGATTGCATTATGATCGATAAAAGTTATAGCACGAACGTTTTACGCTTAAACTTAGGTCAGAAACCCTAGTATATAGCTAATTTTCACTTTTAGGCACGACGGAAGTTAATTCCAAAAATCTTCAGAGAAATGATAGAACTTCTCTTTTTCCATATATCACAATCGTTTCGAGGCGAAACTCTAGGATCTACGAACGTCCGATTCCAATCATCGGAAGTTTGCCGAAACCGAATCCCTGGTATTTCAAAACCCTAGAATTTCTCGACAATGAAGACTTTATCTATTCAGAGCTTCAAATGAATATTCTACACGCGTACAACCATTTCTCTTGATGATTTCAATCTTTCTTCAGAAGGAAGTTTTCCATTCCGACATTCGATGCAAAAAGCAACTTATCGGGTAAAATAGTTTTACACCGACTTTGCACCGACTTTGCATTAGTTGCCAAAAATACAAGGAGACATCTTCTTAGCTTAGGAATTCCTTTGCCAAAACCTATCTTAGAATTCATGGAGAATGATGCCGGAAAAATCAGATTCGCGAAACTTTCATTTTCCCGCGAATTACCATTTTCTATATATAGCAAGCAAGTGAGAAGAAATCACAAAACTCCACCATTTTCAACCCATTCAAGGCCGCGAGTTTGCATAGGAGAGGAGGAGGAGAGATTTTCTTCATTTCTTGCTTGATCGTCGATCAATCAGTTGCTACTTCAAGGCTTCGAGGTATAGTCGCTAATCCTTACCTCTGATCGCTTTTTCCATAGCTTTTCTGTAGAGTTTTCTGAGCGGATAGTTTATGGGTTTTTGCAAAACTATCCTGAATCTTTCATTTCTGATTCTAAACCTCTTCTATATGTGCCCAAGATCACTTCTGCCGGATTAGATTTTCCGTTATGTCGCCGGAATTCCGCCGGAATCAATTTTAGCCTTAAATACCCATTTTTGGAGTTTTTGAGGTAAAGCTTCAACCTTTAGGCTAAAAACTATCGCCTTAGCTTAGTGTTAGTAGGATTAGTTGTCATAAACGTCGTTAGTAACGTCCCTGCAAAATTTGGTTTTTGGGATTTCAGTTTTGAAATTTCTAAGTTAAAAATCATGACCAAAATACCCCTGCGACAGTTTTTGATCCGATAATTTTTCCGAGTTCAGAATACCCTTAGTTACGGCTTATGAAAGCATAGGAACCAAGTTTGATCGAAGAAAAATCGAGCCCCATAATTACCTAAAGTGGCCGAGCCTTATTAAGGGGGAGGAGGAAAATTTCCTTTTCCGAAAACTTGTCTTTCGCGCTAGATTATCGTACCTTAGAGTATAGATTACTTCGAGTAACCTTAGTAAGTATCGATAACTTAGTTTTCGATAGATTCTGATAGTATTTCTGTGACTTTGCTTTAAAGGAACTTTTGAGGAATTTCCTGAGGAGCAACGCTTTGCTTGTGAGGAAGAGTTAGAAGATAATCCTGGAGAATCTGCAGGTGAGGGCTTCTCACTGAATCTCTAGTTAATGCTTAGGGTCGATGTTTCGACATTGTTTACTGTTTATGCACTGGAATTGTGTGTGATTGGAAAATGTTTTCTGAGGCTTCGGCTGACAATGTAGATGATTCATCTACTGAATGCTTTTGAGATTGTCTTACATGCTATGTGCTATGTGGGTAATCTAGGATGTGTGGTGCATGCTTTATATGCTAAGTGCTAAGTGTTTATGATGCGATTTATTGATATATGATATGTTGTTGATTGTGATGATTTAAATATGCTCTGTACTGGAATCTGAGATTCTGAATGGTGAGAATAGCGGGCAGTTCATGCCGATTTTATTTTGAGAGTTTTGAGAAAGTTTGATAGGACGAACGAGGTTCGGGCCTTAATTCTGTTTAGTGGATCGAGACATCCTCTGGAAGCGACTTGGGATTGGGAGATCCTGCAAATGTATAAGACTTGCGATAAGACAAAATGGAATCTATTTTATAAAGAAAATTCATAAAACCTTAAATAACCTCAAAATCTTTAAGTGATGATAACAACCTCGAAGGAAGGCATTGGAAGTCAAATCATGGTTTTGGAAAAGCGAGGAGTGTCGTCGGATCCAAGTGTTGAGGAGTTTGGTAAGTTCTGAGCATGTTGGTACTTCATCGCTCGTTGAGCAATTTGTTAGCCATCCAAGGGATGAGCCGAGAAGCTTCACTGAGGCGTGAGACCTTGTGAATGCGGGATACTCCACTGAGGCGTGAGACCTTGTGGAAAGCATGGAACTCCACTGAGGCGTGAGACCTTGTGAGAGCATGAAACTTCACTGAAGCGTGAGACTTCGTGCAAGTGTGTAAATTCACTGAGGCGTGAGACCTTGTGAAAGCATAAAACTTCACTGAAGCGTGAGACTTTGTGAATGTGTGAGACTCCACTGAAGCGTGAGACTTCGTGTGAGCATTGATGACTCGAAGAGTTATCGTGAGTGTTTGCACTCATTTTATGATTATTGTACTTTGTCGCAGAATCGACTTTTACCTTAGGGTAAGCTTTTAGAAACTTTAATTTACCTAGAACACGTGGCGACGTGTCGAGTGAGGTCGGAGACGTTGTTTGGCAAATCACATTGCACACATGCATACATAGGAGGTTAATACACGGCGTGATACCGGACCTCGGTGGATTGGAGGTTAATACACGGCGTGATACCGGACCTCGGTGGATTCCAAAATGGTCATAAGACTCGGATTTCCGCGTAAGAGCGCTTTTAGGCGACTCTTAGTAGCAGACCGAAATGGCAGGCCTTCGGGTTTTATGCTGATCTGACTACATGATGATGTTGGAGTAAGTGGCATCACGGGCCGAAATGGCACCACCGTGGCTGGTGAAGGGCTGATCCGATGATGTCCATCCGTTCCGGATTGCATATTGGTTGACTGGGTTAACCTGCATATCATTTCATGCGACATGCATACTGACTTAGTTGATGAGTGTGTTTGATACTTGTTAGTTCTACTTGATGCATGTTAACTGTGATTTACAGTCGTTATATTCTTTGTGGAGATATGCAACCCTAGGATGTTATCCCTAGTTATAAGCCTAAGTGGCTATTATCTTATTTATATTTATTGGTGCTATTATTTACATAATTCTTTGGAGTTGACCCTCGCGTCTTCTGTGTGTGCTTTGGCGAACAAACGCCCTTTGTCAGATGTCTTTGGCGGGCTGATTCATGATGGTTCATCCTTCGGGAGGAACTAGGGTTGAGATGCGGGAACTGGAGCGTATCGCGGTAGCGAGAGGAGGACGGATGGTGTACATAGACTAGGTCGTTCTGGATTCAGATTCGGGCGACGATCATGCTAGCATGTAGGTTTTAGTGCTGGTGTGAGCTCCTCGAGATGGGATTTGTGTAGGAGTAGAGTCTTAGCTCTGAACATCATTTGTTTTCTTTGGGGACAGGGTAGCTTCCCACCTATAGCTTTTTGTGTGGTTCTTTACGAGAATCACAGAGAGTTGGTTGGACTTAGGAGGTTTTGCTTCAGGCCGATGGGTCAGCTTATTCTCAGTTTTGAGGGATGGTGTTGCGGACACCTAACCTTTCTTTTGGATTATACCTTTTGCCTACGGGCGTTCTTTCCTACTACTTTCCGTCACTGGAGGTTACTCGTGACGAGGTTGGGTACTTACAGCGGGGGTTGTAAATATATATTGGATAATAGTTTTATTGCTTTTCGCATTTGGGTTTTATTTAATTCAGTTTTGTCTTAGTTATTATCAAAAAAAAACATTTCACGTTTTTCCGCATTAAGTTTACTTTTGGTTACTAAAGTGACGCCACCGCAATCGGGGTGTTACAAGTTCCAGCAATGAAGAGGGTAGGGTTTTTTTTTTAAAAAGAAAAAGGTTATAGTTCAACCCAAAGAAGAGAAAAAAAAGGAAGTTAGATCAAAAGAAAGATCGACCAAAGAAAAAATATCAAAAGAGAGCGAGAAGGGTGAATGTCAATAACTTTAAGAACAAAAATACTTCTTCTGTTTTAAAATAACTAAACTGTTTACTTAGAATTCCAAACTAGTATTAATTTGTGTTTTTTCATAAAATGTTTGTATGAGAACAATAAGTGCTGAGAGATAGAAATATACTTCAATATAAACTAGGAAAATAAATTATATATTTTAAAAAATTTAATAATATTAATTACATTTCAACCTCAAAAAATATTAATTATAATTTTTAATATACGTTTATTCTTCTCTTTCTCAAGAATTTAACTATTTAATATTTACTCAATAAATAATGGTAGGATCTTTTTAATGTTAAAAAAAATCGATAATGGAAAAGTTTATTAACTTTCTAGTGTCCGAAATATATAGTTAACTCCTACTCCCTCCGTTCCTTATTAACTGTCCACTTTGAAGAAAAATTGTGTTCCTATATATCTGTCCACTTAGAGTTTCAAGAGAACATTAATTGATGTTTTTTCAAGAAATGTCCTTATAGAAACAATAAATGAAGAAAGATAAAATACATTCTAAAGGTTATATAGGAAAATAAATAATACTTTTATGAAAATCAACACAATTAATTGATTTTCTTAATCTGTGTGAATTTTCTTTTTCTAGACAGATAAATAGGAACAGAGAGAGTATTCATATGCAAATATAAATATAAACCAAGTGGGTTGGTGTAGTGGTTTAGCACTTCATCCTTTAAGCAAGTGGTTGAGGGTTCGAATCCCAGCTCTTGCGAATAGAAAAAACTTCTTGGCCAGTCCCCTACCGCTTAGTGCGCTGACCGTGGGGCGAGGGATTAGTCTCACGGCTGTCGGCTATACGTTGGTCAAGAAAAAAAAAATATAAATATATAATATTTGGATGTGACAATGAGACACTGGCGTGGTGTGCGCGAGGCCATGTGCTCCAATGCAGCGGTTATTAGAAATGTGGTGTAATTAGGTACACACATCTACATCAAACTAACAAACTCCAACCCAAGCACTTCTCTGCTATTCTCAGATTCTCTCCCACGATGTCTTTTGTTGTCTTCATCATTTCACACATCACTATCGGATAATAAATACATTTCCATTCCCTTCTTTTTTTGTGCATATTACGTTTTCAATTTTCTCAAAAATGGCAAAAATTGGATTTGAGTAATGAGAAAGGTTGATTCAAGTGATTTTGATTTCTTTTAACGAAGATATTGGATTCTGATTCAAGTGATTTTAATTTCGTTTAACGAAGATATTAGATTTGAGTATTGTGGATGAAAAAATTTAGTGTGAAAGTTAATACTATCATGACGTAGATGTTTGTAACTCGAATTTTATGGATGAAAAAAACTCACACTAGAAGAATTAACCTCACATGATGTGAATGATCCTAGCTCGAGACTTGTGAATGAAAACCATCATACTCGAAGAGTTAAATTCGTCATGATGTAAATAATCTCAACTTGAGTTTTGTAAATGAAAAAATTCATTAAAAAATAGTTAATTCAACGTGATGTAGATGTTCCTATTAACCATTTATTGTGATATTAAGTGTGAGTAAGTTCTACCATCATACAACTCATTTGTATTCGTTTTTATAAGTTGGTGTTAGTGGCTGAGGTATGCTTCTGAAGGTAGTGCTCAAATTAAAGAGAATGGTGTTGTACATAATTTTAGCATTACTCATAATGAAAATTACAATATTTTGTAAAATAAAATATAATTTTGGGGTAACTATAGCATGACCTAACTCCCTGATTCCACACTGTTCGGTGTGAAATATGTTTACTTTGTACTATAAACAAAACACACAAAAACACACACTTTAGAAGATTTTTTTTGATAGTTACAATTTTGGATATATTAATTGAATAACTATGGACAGATCAGTAACGATATTATTAGTTAAGTACTGATTACTTAAAAATTAGCAAATAATCATTGTTATTATATAAGTAATAATATTTTCCCCAAATGATATATCATATACCCGTCACCGTCAATGAAGTCCATGCATGCATCAAGGGCCATGTGACTGTCCCTCCTGTTGCTTACTGTAAATATCTTGAAGCCGCGTTTAAGAGGGTCCCACAGTTCGTTCAACCCAGCTTAGCAAACCAACCGTGCATTCTCCCGAGCCATCAATTTGCATTTTAAGATATATATCTCCACAGATATAACCAGTACATATAAGATAAGATATGTGTTTGTTTTTTTTTTTTGAAACTAGATATGTGTTTGTTTGGATTAACATTATTTGAGTTTAGTATATTCATTGATTATAACAAAAATGTATTTTATAAAGTGATGTGATTTAATATGGAATATATATATTTTGGCTTAATTGCACTTTTGCTCCCTGATCTTTCACCTTTGTGCGATTTACCTCCCTCATCTTTAAAATGAGCGAATTCCCTCCCTCTTCTATTAATACGTGTGATTTAGGCCCTTCCGTTAGTTAGCCGTCCAATTGCTAACGGTGGTTGCTATTTTCACCCCCCTTTTACTAACCACACCCCCTTATCAGAAATAAAAATAAAAAATAAACGAAATAAATTAAATAAAATTAATAGAAAATAAAAAAAATTATAAATTAAAAAAAACTGAAAAAATATTTTTATAAAAATCAAAGAAAAAATAATAAAATAAATGAAATAAGTTAAATACAATTAATAGAAAATGAAAAAATATTTTTATAAAATCAAAGAAAAAACTGAATTTTTTTTATAAAAATCAAAGAAAAAAATGTTTTTATAAAATCAAAGAAAATAACATATTTTTTTTAATTGAAGATAGAAATTTAAAAATAAAATAAAAGAAGAATTTGTTTCTATTTGCACCACCTACACTAAATTAAAAATAATTATTCTTTTATTTTATTTTTAAATTTCTATATTCAATTAAAAAAATATTTTATTTTCTTTGATTTTATAAAAACATTTTTTTCTTTGATTTTTATAAAAATAATTTTTTCAGTTTTTTTTTTTGATTTTATAAAAATGTTTTTTCATTTTCTATTATTTGTATTTAACTTATTTCATTTATTTTATTATTTTTTCTTTGATTTTTATAAAAATATTTTTTTCAGTTTTTTTTTATTTTCTATTAATTGTATTTAATTTATTTCATTTATTTCATTTATTTTTTTATTTTTTGGCTTAATTGCACTTTTGCCCCTTGATCTTTCACCTTTGTGCGATTTACCTCCATTTTTTTATTTTATTTTTATTTTTATTTCTGATATGGGGGTGTGGTTAGTAAAAGGGAGGGTGAAAATAGCAACCGCCGTTAGTAATTGGACGGCTAACTAACGGAAGGGCCTAAATCGCACATATTAATAGAAGAGGGAGGGAATTCGCTCATTTTAAAGATGAGGGAGGTAAATCGCACAAAGGTGAAAGATCAGGGAGCAAAAGTGCAATTAAGCCATAAAAGTTGTTGATGAAAAAGTTGTTGATGTTAAACATATGGTTGGATTTATATTTAAGTCGCTTAAGAGGAATTCTGTATAAGTTTTATAGCCTAAAGTATTTCAGTTGCATTGTGTAACTACCATGGCATTCTTTAACTTTTAGATATGATATAGGTTATGTTACGTTAACCCATGAGGATACATTTGGGGAAAAAAAAAGTAACATTTGTTATAAATTGAAATTATCATTAACATCTCAACCAACTCAATAGTTAAGACACACCCCGGCCGTCTTAATGTTTGCCGATTAATTAAAATTCTTTGGAGACACGTATATATACCACGTCACAAAAATAACAATCATCATTCATATAAATACATGTTTGGTTGTTCATTTACTTTAACATTATTCATTTTGTTGACTTTGAGATTCTCTTTCTAATCTAAAAACTCACTTCACTATTAGAATGTCTTTCGACATTGTGTTCACCATGCCTGAACCCCTACACCAAGATCAGAGGTGTACTTGATACAATTTTTAGAAAAATAAAAATAAAAGTATATTCATATTATATATATATATATTTTTTAAAGCAGAATATATTATTGAAGAACCATCTCATGAAGTAATTAAGAACAAACTAAAACAACCCAAACATCAAAGCCAAACCCTATATAGTGACCATATTTTAAGAATGAACCTCAATAATATTAGAGAGTATAGGTATATTGTTGATATGAAAATATCGGTTTCAATGTGTAAGTGTGTGCCAGCTGGAATGCCAGCTGGACACAACTGTAACTTCTGTTAGTAACAGTTGTATACAGCTGTCAAGTTTGTTAGAGTCAGTTATCTTTCTGTTAGAGGAAGTTACTGTTCAGTTAGCTTGTTCAACAAGCCACTGCATCCTATATAAGGATTCAATCTCTCATTGTACAATTAAGTTTTATCATAGTGAAATATTCAGATGCAAATTCTTTTTCGTTTCTCTGATTCGTCTATCATGGAAGAATACAGTGCTTTGATGACGGTTATCTACAACCAAACAACCTACTTCACTATGATAAAACTTAATTGTACAATGAGAGATTGAATCCTTATATAGGATGCAGTGGCTTGTTGAACAAGCTAACTGAACAGTAACTTCCTCTAACAAAAAGATAACTGACTCTAACAAATTTGACAGTTGTTACTAACAGAAGTTACGGTTGTGTCCAGTTGGCATTCCAGCTGGCACACACTTACACATTGAAACCGATATTTTCATATCAACAATATACCTATACTCTCTAATAAATAATATTATATACTCAACTGATAATCAAACACACACATGTATAATTGTACTCCCAAATTTTAGGTATGTGACCTGAGTGTCATCCATAAGTAGTGCATCTAATAAACCAACTATATTGATATTAAACCAACTTTATTGACTTCTATTTTAATATTGATATTAAACCAACTATAATTTGAGTAAAAGCAAAAGGAAATTATTTTCTTAATAGATCAAATCAAATGATGAATTTTGCAAATCCAAATGCCCTCTCTATATTATTAAATTCAATCCTTCTCAAAGATTCTGGATTCTGAAAATCACACCGCAAAATCTTGCGGGAACAGCTGGTTTTATGGGAAGAACAGAAACTAGAGTAGTACTTGATTTGAAGTTTCACATCCCTTTTCTTCCATGTGGGGTCCTCTCTTTCCCTTCTGCATATGACAGCCTAATCAACAGCCTGGAAAAGTGTGTTTGCAGCCACACTAAAAACCTCAACTTGATGAGTTTTCAGTAGTATTGCTATTCAAGCTTCATTTGTGTAATCTGAAAATCTGGGTCTTGGTCTTTCTTTAATGTTCCAAATCCAAACCTTGTTCACTTTGATACCAGGTTGTTCACATTAAGGTAAGTTTTTTGTTTTTTGTTTTTTTTTTGTTTTTTACCTGCTGAACTGAAATCCTATGTTTAATCTACTTACGTCAGAAAAAATGCACATTTACTAGATTTTAAGACACCCATTAAGCTAAAGTTTGTATCTTTGTGTTGGGTTTGTGACGTTATAGGAACTTGGTATTTTGTCTCTTGCTTGTAATAGAAATGTGTGGTTCTTTTTCTTTGCATTGGTTCTGATAGATCCGGTGTTGCTGCAGGTTTTGTGTGACTTCTCCACCACCTGTTTGAGATTGGGATTTGCAGTTTTGGTGTCTTCTTGGATCCGGATTTTGAGATTGTAGTCAAGTGGATTCCATTTTGGTGATTTGGGAGTACTTAAACCTGTTTATGGACTTGTGAAGATTCAGGGGAAGCTAAAATGGAGCTCATAAAATGGGTTCTTTATTCTTTGGTTATTTTTCTGGTTCTGGTTAATGGGTCATTTGCATTGTACACTCCTCCTGAGAGTTATCTAATTGCTTGTGGTTCTTCCCAAAACATCACCTTCCAAGGTCACACTTATATTCCTGATTCACAGCATTCTTCATTTGTGTTGAAAACTGGGAACTCTGTTGTTGCTAGTTCCAATTCTAGTTCTAATGCCCCTTTTCCATTTTACCAATCAGCTCGGGTTTTCACCGAGAAAGCTTCTTACCGATTTGAAATTCGGAAAGAAGGTAGGCACTGGGTAAGGCTATATTTTTCCCCTCTTCCCAAATCCAGCCATGATTTGACTTCTGCTTCATTAACAGTGGTTACTGATGATTTTGTTCTCTTGAGCAACTTCAGCTTTAAGAAGCACAAGGGTTCTTTTATGTTCAAGGAGTATGCAATCAATGTTACTTCGGATATATTGGTTATGACCTTCATTCCTTCAAATGGTTCAGTTGCCTTTGTCAATGCAATTGAAGTTGTGTCGATGCCAAATGAGTTGTTTGCTGATCAGGCATTGGCTGTTGACCCGATAGCACCGTTTTCTGGACTTTCTGAACTTGCCTTTGAAACCGTTTATCGGGTGAACATGGGGGGTCCTTTGATCACTGCTCAAAATGACACCCTGGGTAGGACTTGGGTGAATGATCTGAAATACCTCCATATGAACAGCTCTGTGTTCAATGTGTCTGTCAACCCTTCGACCATCAAGTATCCGGAAGGTGTTACGCCTGAGACAGCCCCGAATTTGGTCTATGCCACTGCTGATACAATGGGGGATGCAAATGTGAATGACCAAAATTTCAACATTACTTGGGTCTTCCCTGTGGATCCAAATTTCTCTTATTTTGTCCGGGTGCACCTTTGTGATATTATGAGCAAGTCACTCAACACTTTAGTGTTTAATTTGTACATAAATTCTGACACAGCTCTTGTAAGTTTTGATCTCTCATCCATAACTAATGACTTGTCTGTGGCTTACTTCAAGGACTTCGTTTCCAATGTCTCAGCAGATTCTAGCACTTTGACTGTAAGTGTTGGTCCTGATTCAATGGCTGATCTCACAAATGCCACTATGAATGGATTGGAGATAATGAAGATCAGCAACGCATTAAAGAGCTTGGATGGGCTTTCTTCGGTTGACATTCTTCTTCCTAGTTCTAGTTCAAAGAAGAACATTGTAGGGATAATAGTTGGTTCTGTTGTTGGGGCTCTAGCTGCTGTAGCATTGGTTGGCTTGTGTTGTTGCTGCTTGGTGGGGCGCAAGTCGAAGTCATCTCCTCAACAGGGCGGCCATTCATGGCTGCCTTTACCCCTGTATGGAAACTCTCTGACCTTGACAAAGATGTCAACAACATCACAGAAGAGTGGAACTGCAAGCTGCATTTCTTTAGCTTCATCAAATCTGGGACGATTCTTCAGTTTCCAGGAAATCCTAGACGCGTCAAACAAATTTGATGAGAAGCTGCTACTTGGTGTTGGTGGATTTGGAAGGGTTTATAAGGGAACACTTGAAGATGGGACTAATGTGGCTGTTAAAAGGGGTAACCCGAGATCTGAGCAAGGTCTTGCAGAATTCCGAACTGAAATTGAAATGTTATCCAAGCTTCGCCACCGCCATCTCGTGTCTCTCATTGGTTATTGTGATGAGAGGTCAGAAATGATTCTTGTTTATGAGTACATGGCTAACGGACCCCTCCGGAGCCATTTGTATGGATCAGACCTGCCACCTCTATCGTGGAAGCAGCGGCTAGAAATTTGCATTGGATCAGCAAGAGGCCTTCATTATCTCCACACCGGAGCATCTCAGAGCATAATTCACCGAGACGTAAAGACAACAAATATCCTCTTGGATGAGAATTTTGTTGCGAAAGTTGCTGATTTCGGCCTCTCCAAAGCTGGCCCTGCTCTTGATCAGACCCATGTGAGCACTGCTGTGAAAGGAAGTTTCGGTTATCTTGATCCTGAATACTTCAGAAGGCAACAGCTCACTGAGAAATCTGATGTGTATTCATTTGGAGTAGTGTTAATGGAAGTGTTATGCACAAGACCAGCTTTGAACCCTGTACTTCCAAGGGAGCAGGTTAATATTGCTGAGTGGGCAATGAGCTGGCAGAAAAAAGGGATGCTTGAACAAATCATGGATAAAAATCTGGTAGGAAAGGTGAATCCCGCTTCGCTTAAGAAATTCGGGGAGACGGCCGAGAAGTGCTTGGCCGAGTACGGTGTGGACAGGCCGTCAATGGGAGATGTCTTGTGGAACCTTGAATATGCTCTGCAGCTTCAAGAGACCTCATCAGCACTCATGGAACCGGAAGATAACAGCACGAACCACATTACAGGAATTCAGTTGACACCCCTTGAGCATTTTGATAACAGTGTGAGTATGATTGAAGGGGGAAACTCGTGCACGGATGAGGATCCAGAAGATGTTGCCACAAGTGCAGTGTTCTCACAATTAGTTAATCCTCGCGGAAGATGAGCTCTTTGTTGATCCATGATGCTGGCCAAGGGCCATGAAGCATGGTGGGGTGGCTCTGGCGTTAGGACTTGAAAAGTCCTGATTGGTGAATGAAGGTTATTTCTTATTTAGTTACTGCTTTTATAATCCATTTTTTTGCCCATAAGCAATTTAATGTAAAATACTTGAGTTATAGTGATGGGTACCAATGAGCTGGTGCAAGGTGCCCTAAGATTCTGTTGTACTAAACATAAAGCAATTTGGAGTTCAGCTCCCAAGTTGTTCTTACTTCTTATAGCTTAGAATATATGGAGGTCATGTTCTTAATTACATAAATGCGGCAAGTAGGAGAATACACTTATGAGTTGAATGACTTTCTTTCTCAATTCTCTGGGAATTCTTGAGATGCTGTTCTACTATTTACATTCAGCTGCTAAAGAGATTCATTTTAAAAGTTTCAGTACTCTATGAAATTGGTATATAGTTATAATCAATATGGAACTTCAATAAGTTGAAAATGATGTTAAACTTCTGAGAAAATCTTGAGACATGAATAGTTAGAGATGCTTTATTTTTCTCCTATTTCTTCAATACACCAGTTCTCCTTGAAACTAAGTATTTCCCATTATTTTTTGTACAATCTAGAATATATAATTGTTCTAGTTTCATAATATTTCACCTTAAATTCCATTTCTTGGTTTTTTTTTACATGATAAGTTTATAGTTGTCTATGCTTGAATATATGTATGTCCAAATATCTCCTGTGTCTGTTATTATTTTACTTTATATGGCACTTTCTTGGAGGTATCATTTTTTAAGATCCAAGGCAAATTAGATCCAACTAAAGACTTGATCTTTGGCCTGATATTATTGAAGATATGAAATGAGAGAGCCTTACTTGACACAACAATATTTATTTATTTATGAAATAAACAAACACAAGATTACACTTCTTATTCAACAAGAATACAAACAAGAAATCAGGGTGCACAGTACATTTATTTTTTCCCAATAGAAAGAAAATATTATCTTATCACACTTACAACTTCCAACAACTCATATATTTATCTTCTGCAAACTATTCCATTGCCACCGTTGGCCACACCAGTGCAATCCAGCATACCATATTCCATCATGGAGTTCTTCTTCTCTGAAGCCTGACCAGGAGCAAATACACAATCACCACAATCTGCAGAAAGAAGTGATGAGGTTCTGTACCTGTCTTCCCCTCCGACTACTGGCATTGCCACACCTAGCTTCGCCGGATTCTGAAAATCAGGCTGATAAGTCCTTCCAAGAACCCCATCCACTTTGGAGGATAGACCATAGAATTTGAACTGCACCTCCAAGTGAGCAAAACAATCATCATCAGGAATCTGATAGTTGTGGATCTTACTGTCTTCCTTAGTGACAGGAACCACATTGATAGATATCTCTGCAACTTCAGGCAGATTAACCAAAACACTGTTCTTGCTTGATGTTCTTTCCACTCTCAGTTGATTTTCTGGAGATTGCCATGCAGAGAGGTAACCTTCTGGGATGACAAGTTCCTCTCCATTGTAAGAGAACTTCAAATGGTCAATTCCATCATTCCAGTTAGCAGCTGGGGTGGCCTCAACAGTGAACTTGTGGGAATCAAAGAGGAGTCCCAATGCTTGAATCCAAGTATAGTCCCTGCTTCTACCGGCAGGCCTAAGACCGATAAAACGGGCGTTGATTTGGAGGTTGGCGTCAGATACTAAGGTGAAATGCTCGTTGCGCCTTCCATGGAAGTAGAAAACAATGCCATCTGCTCCAACAAAGCGAGGGTCCAAGCATGCAGATCCACGACCATTGCAGTCTGGTTTGTAACCTGTTGTTATCAGATAAAGAAATGAAAATTTGTTACATTAAATGAAGATGAACTTACATGAAGAATATGCCAACTCAAGCATTTTAATTGATTAATAAGTTTGGATAAGTGATTGTGAGGCTTTCAACAGCAAAACCAAACATGTTATAAGTGAGTGTCTGATCCAAGTTTGACATGCAATCCTTTACATGTCTAGACCGAAAGTTACATAATGTGTATGTTCAGTTATGCTTCTAATAAGTCAAAATCAATTCTATTTCTTAGAAGCTACAAGAAATGCCTTATCAAAAGTAAAATCAATTATGTACTAATATTGGAGACTTGGAGTAGAATGATTTTCATGGAAAAAGTGATTTTGGACTCGATCATGAGAATAAAAAGTGAATCCAAACCTGTAATAATATAGGGTTACAGTGTGTGTTTGGTTTCACTTCTAGTCCAGAAACCACAACTAGCTAGAAAACCACATTATTGAATAGCTACAATGTGTAGTGCTTTGAAGTGTGTTAGATGCACATACAAAACAGGCTAATAAAATTTTGTTTAGACTTGGCAAATGAAGGTAGAAAATAAAGATCTTACGTTTGCAATAAGTTTGGCAGGTGGGAGAAGAACAGTCAATATAGCAGACTTTAGCTTTTGGGTCAGATGGTGATTTAAGAGGGCACTCATAAGGGCATTCCCTTTTCTTCCCAAAGCATGGGCTACCAAGAGAGGTGCATGTCACATAGTCTATTCCTGCAATCATTTGCATTTCACAACAGAATGCAAACAACACCAGGACCAGTATTAAACTATTGCTGCTTGACATATCCATGACTAATGACTTTCACCAATGTCACCTCTTCTAATTTGCATGCTCTATATGGTTCATGACTGGCTCTATTTATATTAAAATTCGGCCGGTGGGTCTTTATTTATTTAATTTTTTTCCAGTTTTAGCAATTGGTGCAACCTATTCTTATTCTTACTTAAAGTGGCTTCTATGCTGTCTGAATTCCAAGAACGTGTGAATAATGAATGATCCCCCGCCAAGTCTGGTCTAGCCATGAGAGGAGTATGAGACTTGTGAAGAGGGCATGGTCTCTGCTGTTAATTTATTAGTCACATTGACAAATGAAAAACTGACCAATACCATCAATCTCTCTTTTCCTATGTAACAAAAAGAAATTCTATCCATTATCTATTATAAATTATAATCTATTAAATTTGAATGGAAGTCTATAAAAATTGAACTTAACATATATAGATATTGCCACCTCAAATCATCTATTAACTTATTTCAATTTATATACATGTAACAATGTTTTTCCCAACTATATTTACATTTTTTTTTCATTTTTGTACACATTATCCAACTTGTACAAAACTCACTTATATTCCTTTTTTATTTACACATTTATCCTCGTTGTCTAATTTCCAATAAAATAGCCGGGATGTAATTTATCTAGCCATACGTTAATATTTCCATTAAAATAGAGCAAGTGATAGTTGACCTTTAATTTTAGTGTCTTCCACCATGAGGGATGGATGAGGGACAGGGCATGGTCTCTTGTTGGGCTTTTGAGTGACATTGCAAATTGAAGAACAAACATATAGAAAATGATCTCGATCACATTGCACCTTTCTTTTGTCAATGTTTTTCTGAAACTACAAACAATGTTCATTTCATTGTCCTTATTTTTACATATTCCATCCATTTTAATATTTATACATGCCACCTTTAGGGATGACAGTTTCTACCTGAAGATGGGGATTGGGAAACCTCGCGGGGACTGCTCCGTTTGGACCCCGACCTTGGGGAATTTTCTCTTGTGGGGATGAGGATGTGGACGAAAATCCCCGCGATAAGAATTTGAGGGCGGGAATGGGGATCATTCTCCGTGCCCTGCAGAGTCCCGCCACGTATGTATAGGTTATAATACAATTAACACAATTACAAATATTGAATTGCTTATGATACATACTTTAATTTTTGGATGGGTTGAATGCTTGAGAGAATATTTTGGGCGTTGGACTTCAGATTTTTTATGAGTTGAATGTTGTACTTTACGTTTCAAATTGTTTATTTTATGACTTCAACTTTGTGGGGATGAGGATGTGGACGAAAATCCCCGCGATAAGAATTTGAGGGCGGGAATGGGGATCATTCTCCGTGCCATGCAGAGTCCCGCCACGTATATATACGTTATAATACAATTAACACAATTACAAATATTGAATTGCTTACGATACAAACTTCAATTTTTGGATGGGTTGAATGCTTGAGAGAATATTTTGGGCGTTGGACTTTAGATCTTTTGAGTTGAATGTTGTACTTTACGTTTCAAAATTGTTTATTTTATGACTTCAACTTTGTGCGATGAATTTTATTGCATAAACTTGTGTATTTATCATATATTTATATTGAATTTGATGTAGTTGTAATGTCACTTGTGATCTTTGAATTTATCGCATAAACTTGTGTGTTTTATATATTTAATTTAAAATTTTAATGACATGTTAGAGATCCCCGTGGGGAGATGGGGAACGAGATGAAGTGAAAATTCACCTCGCCGCAAGGAATGGGGATGGGAGCGGGGACATAAGAAATATGTTGGGACAGGGAGTGGGAAGACACTGCCCCGTGCGGGTGCCATCCCTACCTCCCTTATTGCTTTACGAAAATAAAAAATATAAATAACTCAAAGTTAAAGGCTATGTGGGACAAGAGGAATAGTGATAAGAACTCAAAGTTAAGAACTCGTGGTTGGAGCAAAATTTGCATAAATTGCTTAAAGGCTATGTGGCACTTCGGACTCATGTGAGTAGTGCTAAGAACCAAAAGTTAGGGATGAAGAAGCTCTAAGGGAATGATTTTCTCCCATTCATTTCTCTATACTTTGGATAAGTGACTTCCTCTCCTTCCAGTCCAATACAAATAAAAAAATCAAAGTTTAATAAAGGCTTAATTCCATTTTGGGCCCCTGATCTTTCAAAAATGAGCGATCCGGCCCCCCTGTGTTTAAACGTAGCGGTCAGGCACCCTAACGTTTCAAAAAGGTGCGTTCCAGGTCCTTCTGTTAGTGCCGTTTGTTTGACCAAACGGAGCCAGTGACGTGGATTTTCTTTTTCATTTTAACATTAATTTTTTTACCCAAAAAATCCCCCCCAATTCACAAACACGGTCCCCCCCAATTTTTTACCCTAATTTCATCCTAATTTAGCAAGAGAAGAGAGATTGAGAGGATATTCTTGGTGCATTCTTGGTGCGGCTTCAACCCCAACCCAACCTTCATCCACACTCAAGCACAAAAACAAAAACTCAGGAAATTAAGAAGATTCATAATAGAATGTGAAACAAGGAGGAATGGGGTGTTCAAGTTGTCGAAGGTAGGAGGCTGGTGAACACCAATCCCTAAACCCCAACCCAGATTCAACCTCCTTCCTCCGCCGCACCACCAGCCACTGTCGCCACCCCCATCATTTCCCCGGACCCCAAACTCACCAATATCCCCCAGCCAAACCATGCCCCAGCAACCAAAATCCCCCTCCGCCCACGGATGATCCGGAAGCTCTCTCCTGACCCGACCACCACCACCTCTGAATCCCAATCAGAAACCCCAAAACCCTCCTCGACCTCCATCGCCACCCTTCACCCTCTCCATCGAGCCAGAAAAACAACAGGGAGGAGAAGGAGGGATCGAGTCAGAGAAAGAGAACCTGAAATCAAACCAACAAACCCCAACCTCCATGAAACTCAAAGCCCCAAGCACTTCGATCCCGTCGCTTCGTTCTTAAATCTGAACTTTCATGCCTCCAAACACTTCGATCTCGTCGCCTCAATCTCTTTTCCAAACACTTCATGTTGCTTCAAGGGCTTTTTGTAGAGGTTACTCAGATCTGGCAACAGCAATAGTGTTTGGGCGGTGGGGAACCCTAAGGGGTCACGAGGGAGAAGAGGGAAAGAGTGGGAGGAGAAGGTTGGGTTGGGGGAGAATCGTGTTTCTGATTTGGGGGGGGGGGGAATTTTTGGGTAAAAAAATTAATGTTAAAATGAAAAAGAAAATCCACGTCACTGGCTCCGTTTGGTCAAACAAACGACACTAATAGAAGGACCTGGAACGCACCTTTTTGAAACGTTAGGGTGCCTGACCGCTACGTTTAAACACAGGGGGCCCGGATCGCTCATTTTTGAAAGATCAGGGGCCCATAATGGAATTAAGCCTTTAATAAAACTGAAAACTGAAAAAAAAAAAATCATTTTTTTTACTTGATTGGATCGAATTTGATTTTCAAAAACTAACTAAACCATCCAAACTGAATATTTACATATATTTATATATAATTTTATTTATACATATCTATATCATTCATACTCTATATTTACATCCTTAGGGAATGTATTTTATGAGAATTACTTCCTTATGTGAGACTGTGAGAATCAATCGCTATCGTTAGATCTAATCATTAGTGGTTATGATTAAAACATTAAGTCATGTAACATTTTAAAAATATTCACTCTAAGTGGTCACATGACCAAAAATTAAATTTTAATTTTGATTGTTCATAATTAGATCAAAGGATTACGATTTATTTTAACTATTCTCACATAAGAAGGGCCCCATCGTAAGACGCATCCCCTACATCGATGTATGTTTACATATTTAATATTTGACACATACTTATTTATAAAAATATATTTAAATAAATATATTTTTAAATAATTATTTGAATAAAATATGCATCAAAGTAAATAAATACAATCATAATTTTTAGAAATGTTGGCTATGTAATATTTTGTGAATACTATATTGACACTATAAATATAAATGATTTATTCTTGCATTTATTATTATATATTTTTAATTTTTTATGATTTATATATTACAATTTTAAAGGGAGAAAAAGTTAACTTAAAACAGAAAAATCAAATCCAAGCCAAAACTGTTATAGATTAGATCGGATCAGATATAAATTTAAAGAAAAATTCATTAAACGATAAAATATTAAAACTAACTCGTCGCGGGGAGGACTGTGGTCTGGGGGTTCGAGATATGTTGGTAGCAAACACAATAGTTGGTAAGGCAACTTGGAGTATACTTCATCATCCAGGAAAGCTTAAGGTTCGGGTCATGCAACATAAGTATCTCAAGGGCTCTCACGTGTTGGGGATCATGCAGAGGCAACGTGGTTCGCCGTTATGGAAAGGTATTTTGAAGGCCTGGGATGAAATTCGACAGGGGTTCAGGTTTCGGCTTGGAGATGGGCGAACGTCCTTCTGGTATGGGGATTGGAATAGTAAGGGTGTGGTTACGTGTACCATTCCATATGTGAATATTGTTGATACAAGTTGCACTTTGGCTGATCTGGTGGGGGGAAATAGTTGGGATCTTCGTCGAGTGTACATGAAGGCGCCAGCTGAGATGAAGTTACGTTTGGAGCAAGTGGAATCTCATTTGCGAGCTCAACAAAAAGATGTTTAGATTTGGAAGGCGAATAGCAGTGGGTTTTATAGTGTGAGAGATGCTTATGCGTGGTTGCAAGAACAACACCAGGGTGTTGTTAGAGCTCGTACTTGGATTTGGAAGCTTAAGGTCCCAGAGAAAATTCGGTTGTTTGTGTGGAGGATTCTCCAGGATGCGCTTCAGACAAATGTCAAGAGTAGGGTTGTCCACCTGTCGGGTTCGGTCGATTTCAGGCCTAAAAAGCTCCACCGGCCCAACCCACATGGCACAAAACAGGGCCCATAACCGACCGTGACATGTTTCAGGTTGGTCGGGTTTCGGGCGGGTCGGGCGGTTTCATCGGGTTTTGCAGTGAAATGAAGAACAAAGAACCCTAATTTCATTAAACCAAGAACAACACAAACACAGAATCTTATAATCCTATAATTTTGCAGAGAAGATGAAGATGAGATGTCATATCAGATCCGGAGATACCAATGACCAAGAACAAGCTTTCCATTGCTTTCCTCATGCGATAGAGATTGTTCATTTCATTCTTACGATTTCACATCAGAATGTTCTGGAGCAAAATGAAGATGAACAAGCTATATCGGATGAGAGAAGCATGGATCCGGACAAGAAGAGGCTTAAGGATTGAGATTTGTGAGCCATGCACTGTGGTGGAGTGGCGGCTGAGAATCCGAGAGTGAGATAGGTGGTGGAGTGGCTAGGGTTTGAGATTGTAGAGGATGGGAGAAGGGTGGTGGCGGCGGCGGCGCAGAGGGTTTGAGGCTTAGGGTAGAGAGAACGGAAGATGAGGAGAAGAGAAGGGTGGCGGCGGCGGCGCAGAGCATGGGAGAAGGAGAAGCTAGGGTTTGAGGCTTAGGGTTTGTGAGAAATGAGAATGAGAGACAGAGAGTGAGAGAGGCGGTGGTGGAGAGTGGCTAGGGTTAGGTTAGTTTCTGAATATATATAGCTAGGGTTGGGCTGAACGTTTTTTTTTATGGGATTGGACTGGGCCGGCTGAAAAGTGGTAAGGTTGTTTTTATTTAATAGTTGGTTCGGTCGGGCCGGTCGGTTCAGACTCTAGACCGAACTCGACCGAACCAACCCAGATCAAACCGATAGGCCAACCCGCTAACCGACCCGTCCGAACCGAATTGGCCTTTTTTTGTAATGGGCCGGTCGGTTTCTGGCGGGCCCAATGCTTATGGACAGCCCTGGTCAAGAGATACCGGTGTAATTTGGCGCTATCTCCCTCGTGTTCGCGGTCTGGCGGGCTAGTGGAGGATGAGATGAAGTTACGTTTGGAGAAAGTGGAACCTCATTTGCGAGCTCAACAAAAAGATGTTTAGATTTGGAAGACGAGTAGTAGTGGGTTTTATAGCGTGAGAGATGCTTATGCGTGGTTGCAAGAACAACACCAGGGTGTTGTTATAGCTCGTACTTGGATTTGGAAGCTTAAGGTCCCAGAGAAAATTTGGTTGTTTGTGTGGAGGATTCTCCAGGATGCGCTTCAGACAAATGTCAAGAGATACCGATGTAATTTGGCGCTATCTCCCTCATGTTCACGGTGTGGCAAGCTAGTGGAGGATGCTCTCCACTGCCTTCCGGAGTTCCCTCATTCCCTTGAGCTATGGCTACGGCTCGGTGCTCTCGCTTGGGGAAATTTTGCTAAATCAGGTCTCACAGGGTGGGTCTCGGGTTTGGCTCAAGGTCATCGTAGTGTGATGTTCCTGACTGCATTGTGGAGCATTTGGAAATGGCGGAATAGTATGTGTTTGGAACAGGAGAGTTGGAATGTGGATGAGGCTTGGAGGAGGTTGTGTTGTGCACATGATGAACTGCAGTGAAGCCTGGATGAAGGTAATATCAGAGACGTCGGGGATATGTTGGGTGCGTGGTGGACTCCTCCGCCACAGGGGGTTGTTAAGTTGAATGTGGATGGTAGCAATCGAGAAACCGAGGAGGACATGGGTACTGGTGGTGTGATTTGTGATGATAAGGGGCAATGGTGTGTCAGATTTTCAGGGTTTGAGGTTGGGGGTAATGCTCTGGTGGCGGAGGGAATGGCGTTGCATGATGGTCTGCAACTCGCGTGGGATTCTGGTTACCGGAAGGTGGTTGGTGAGTTAGATTGTGATGAGCTTTTGAGGCTGGTGGCGCTCCTGGATACTGCTCACGTGTTGCTGGTGGTGAGGGAGATTAGAGAGTTGTTAGCCAGAAATTGGGAGGTGTCTTTGCGGCGTATTCCTTGGGGTTGCAATGAAGTCGCTGACTTTATGGCCAAGTATATTGCTAGATCTGATAGGGAGTCTTTTAGAATTCTTGTTGTGCCTACCTTTGAGCTTGAACCTCTTCTTCTAAGAGAGTCTCTAGTAGTTGTTTAGTTTTGTTTGTTTTCCGATGAAGCAAAAAAAAAATTCCTTCAAAACCGACCTATTCCAAACCGTGAATACTTCTACCAGAATCAGTGTTATCGTCTAGGGTGGATCAGGTTAGCAAGATTGAGGTAAATTTTAACCTTGGGATATTTGGGTGAGAGATTTCTAGGTTGATGGGCCTTAGTCTCAATTAAATTCTCGAAACATAGCAGTGGGCTTTGGCCCGTATCAGAATAATATCATTTCTCATCATGTTGACAAAAAAAAGGAAATGCAGTCATTGACAAAAAAATATAAAGGTAGTTTTGAATATATATTTGACATTTGCCGTTGGTTTTTTCCTTTGGTGCGGTGTTAAAATTTTCAGAGGAAATATATTTTACAGAAAAATTGATTTTATCAACTAATTAAATTATTTGGGAAATGGTCAATGCATAGAAGTTTGTTTTTATATTATCATTATCAAGTTCAAACCATCGAATAAATACATACTGAGCTCAACTATCTACCAGTTATGCTATGAATTGAAGTTTGTATCTATATTATACTATTATTACATTGCTTTCTTGCCGGTGCTTTGAAATTTTATTTTCATTTATGTTGCTCATAGTCAATTAGTCATATAAGTATATTGTACTATATAGAAAAGAAAAAATCTGCTAGGTGGGTGACAGTGGCACTATTATTAATGGGTGAAAACAAAATGTCTGTGATAAGGATACGAAATTTGAATTGGTACGTATCTTGTTATTACACCCGGATTGTCTGGTACTCTGGTTTGGTTACCTGTTTCATTTTTCACTTATATTAAGAAAAAGTGTTCCAGAATGGTTTTTTTTTTTTTTTTTGTGTGTTTTCATACTTTTCAATTGTAACCACACGGTGCCTTAAGTATTCTGTGAATTGCTTTAAGAGTCTTCCTCTTGTAACAGAAGAAAACGGCTTGGTTCATTACATTCTTATGCATTATTCCAAAAACTTATACCGCAGAACAAGAACCAACCTGTAAATCACTTAGTCATAGAGATTTTGATACTATGTCAAGAACTGATTATCATCAAAGCTTAAGTTAAGTTGTAGGGTAAATAACTCTAAACACTTTTATGTTATAATTCTAACACTATTATTTAGTTATAAAACTGTTTTTTTTTCAATTATTAACAAGATTTGACTTGACAGATTTAGGAACTATATATGTGAGCTAAGGTTAAGAGATGAAGAGTAGAAATAAAAGCATCGGGGTAGAAAAGTGAAAATAAAGAAAACATAGCTACAGAAAATGATCCTATTTGTACAAAACATCAGGCATTAAAATTAAACAAATTGGATACATATATGATATATGATTTTATAATGTACAAAAACTGTTTTTCCACGCTAATTTTTTTATTTTGTTTCAAACCACGCGTGTTGGAAACTTGATAATACACATCATCACATCCATGGCCATTGCCAGCTTTATATTTTGTGTATCTTTTCAAGCCAGAGCTTGGACCAAAAAAGTCAGAACGAAGACTACAAGTCGGTGCTTGTTTGCAGTAAGATCACTTAAGCACCATGCACACTTTCATATTGCAGTAAAATCACTTGAGTACCAAGCACATTTTCATATCTACTTATTATTTGATAAAATATTTTGTTAAGGTACAAAAATTACATGATTAATCAATAAGGGTTTCAATCAATTATATATATTAGCCTTTGATCCAGTCCTATCATAGAATAAATAATATACTGTTTTATCTCTGTCTTCAAAGTATATACTATAAAGGAAACAATCACAACAGTTCTTAATAACAACAAGAGCTTTTACTTGGTAATAAACTTGTGAATTGGGTTGCTACTTTCAATCAATTCTATTGCAGTGCTTTACTACAGTTTGTCTTAGTACCATGAAGGAACAGAAATACAAGGCGATGCCAGAAATTGCCAAGTGGACACTATTGGTTCTAGCTTTTCTGTGTTTTGACCTTTCTGGCATTTCTTGGACTGTTATTTTGTTACTTGAAAGCTCACAAGTCAAAGAAGAAATCAGCAACCACATTTGAGTGTCGGAGACATTTTACTTTCCATGAAATCCAGCAAGCAACCAATGATTTTGATCCTAACCTTCTTATAGGAGAAGGAGGATTTGGCAAGGTCTATAAAGGAACACTAGAAAATGGGAAAACAGTAGCCATCAAAGTAGCAAATCCTGAATCAAGACAAGGTCTCAATGAATTCCATAATGAGATGGACTTGTTATCTAGACTTCGTCATCCGAACCTTGTCTCTCTTGTAGGTTGCTGTGGTGAAGACTCTCAGATGATTCTAGTATACAACTATATGGCAAATGGATCTCTCGACCGTCATCTTTATGGGAGAGACTTTGTTCCTCTGTTATGGAAGCAACGCCTTCAGATTTGCATTGGAGCTGCAAAGGGACTTTGTTATCTTCACATTGGAGCAAAACAAAGCATAATTCACCGTGATGTGAAGGCAGCTAACATTCTCTTGGATATAAATCTAGTGCCAAAAGTTGCTGATTTTGGCATATCCAAAAAAGGCCCTCCTCTTGATAAGAGCCATGTGACAACCAATGTAAAGGGTAGTTTCGGCTATGTTGATCCTGAGTATTTTAGAAGTAAGTATCTCACCAAGAAATCAGATGTTTACTCTTTTGGGGTGGTGTTGATTGAAGTTATGTGTGGAAAGCCTGCATTAGATTATGCCCGTCCAACGCAGCAAATGAATTTGGCATTGGGGGCTTTGAGCTGCCATGAAAAGGGAACCTTCCATGAAATGATGGACCCATATTTGATTGGCAAAGTGAATATGGATTCTCTAAACAAGGTCTCTGAGTTAGCTTGGAAGCTAGTGCTTGGAGGAGCATCGGGTGAACAGGCCACCAATGGGCTATGTATTGTGTGAATTAGAAGAGGCTCTCCATCTTGAGTTGGCATCACAAGTTCTGAATGACAATGGGGATTCAGTCAGTCTTGCCCATGTAGAAAGTGAATTTACAGATGATATAGAAGATGCTACTTGAAACCATGCTCTTCTAATTGAACCCCTCATTAGTTGAAAGCTGGTTATTTTAAATGTATGATAAATGTAGTGTATGGAGGGACAAGATTTATGTGTAATTCTATTTAAAAAACCCCATTCTAAGTGAACTTTAAATGTTTAAGATAAGTGGGTTGGCAATTACACCACTATTTTACTTAAATTAAATAGCACTATTAGTCTATCTAGGATAGGGTTATAACCATATGGGATAAGTTAGACAACCCATCAATTATTAATAACCCTATAACCAAAATTATATTTTTCTAGCTCATTCTAATCACTTTAAAGCTAACAAATAAGTGTAAGAAACCTGAAAAATTCGCAGCACATAGAACCAATAAAAGAAAAGAACCA
This sequence comes from Lotus japonicus, assembly GCF_012489685.1. Taxonomy (NCBI): domain Eukaryota; kingdom Viridiplantae; phylum Streptophyta; class Magnoliopsida; order Fabales; family Fabaceae; genus Lotus; species Lotus japonicus. The sequence continues at coordinate 68,536,657 of NC_080043.1, forward strand.
TGTTAACCAAAATTTCAAGCCATGCATGAAGCTGACAAGCAAGATAGGAAAGGAAATACATACCTAAGTGATGTGCCACAAAATTGAGGGTTTGAAGCCTTGATTTTTCACTTAAAAACAGAGACTAAAACAATACATACTTCACACAAGAATCTATTATATGTATACTGACAAACAGTACAATAAGGCACTTATTACAAACTAATTACTAATTACAAACTATCAATCAGACAAAAATCAATGCTAACTAATATTAATGTTAGAGATTTAACATATGCTATATTCTAACATGCTACCTTCAGTTAGAGCAAGAACAAAGTCAGAGGTTTGCTTAGCTAGAAACTGAGCAAAGTCGACCATGCTTTGGAAAAACTAGGCATCGTTGTGGAATCGTAAATTTTCAGTAGCTCAATGAAAGGTATTTCTGAAGGGTATATAAATTGTTTATTCTTTCTGAAGGGCATATAATAATGGAGCAGCCACTTTTGCATATGATCTCAAAGGTTTTCTGAAACTTTCTCCCTAAACTATTCAGTCCCAATCATTTGGCCTGCTTTAACATTGCCAAGTTAAAGGAATGTGAAGCAGAAATCACAGAAGAAGCCATTATCATTGCCATGATTAATTATCAACTCCTTTGCAATACCAATATTCTATTTCCACAAAGGAACCAAAACAATGAGGAAAAAAAAACAGGTAAATCCACAAGAAAATGAATTTTAAAGACAATTAAAAATCAAATCCTTCTAGCAAGCTGAAAAGACAACAAAATTCTTGAAAAAGTAAAACTAATAATATCCTTATGAAAAGCCTATAACCTTAATATAATGATCAAAACTTTATCTGACAAACCCAACAATGAATATTCGGTAATAAGGAAAAAGGACATTTCAATTTTCAACATAGAAATGAAACCATATCAAAGAAACGGAGATGAACACATTGTCAAGATGAAGAAACGGAAAGCACATTGATCAAAGTTGGGATTGATTCAGAATATATAGCTTGCATTCAAGCACGCTGGGGAAAAGAGAGTACCTGAGTGAGTGAGAGGGACCAAGTTCATGTGCCATAAATCGCAATTTTTTATAGCAGCACATTTTTCATCGGAGTTATAGTGGATTTGTTTTTTTGCTTTTCTGATCAGTGAAGGTCTTTAGTTCTTTTTTTGTTGGGCTATCTTTCTTTCTTGTACCTCAAGTGTGGGCTTATCAGAATTTCATGATTATATATAATTCTTCGGGTGTTAAATTTCTCACTTACCAACATAAATTCGCACCCTAGGTCTTGCACCAAGCAAGAGCAAAAATTACCCATAATAGTGGGTAAGGTGACCTGTTAATAAAAAACATAAAAAAGAGACATTACAATTTAGCCCCCCACCTCTATCCTAATTCCCTCAACCCCAACCTCTCCTCTGACCACCACCGTAACCAAATCACCAACCTCCAGCAAACTGCGCCAAGATCTTGGGAGTTACACCGTACTGGTTCTAGTAGGATGAGGAGCTACGCCGTGACGACACCACCAAACTGCGCCATCATCGTTGGTGGCACAAGAGAAGGTGTGGGCATGGTTGTCAATTAGGTGACAGTTTTGGGTGTTTGCTGGGAGAAACGAGAGGAAGAAGACGATTCTACCATGGGTGTTGTAATGCAATGTCTCTTTGGGTGCCGACGCACCTCTCTTCCACCGAAACTCCAGCACCGGTAATCAGTGGCGGAGCTTGACCAAAATATATAGGAGGGCCAAAAAGTTTTTTTTTGAACAAACTTCCAGTGAGAGCAAAAATCCCCAAATCCAATAGAGTTTTTATCTAAGCTAAAAAGAATTAAACTAGCTATAGCAAGAAGATAAGATAATGCTAGCAGCTTCATTCTAAAATCTTACCATGCACACCATCCAGTGGAAGAAAAAAAGACCCAATACCCCTTTTTAACCAATGACCGTAGCTTTCAAAGGCCAAGACAATACACCTTCTCAATTTACCAAAACTAATCTATCAAAATTGCAAGGAAGCTATATGCCAAGCACCACCAACATACTTTGGGAAACTTGCCCAATTTTAATAGAGTATCATCAATAAAAAAAACTTTATAAAAATAGAAAAATTCTTAAAAATTAGCTATAAAGAAGTTTTAGAGACATAGAGCTGCACCTGCACATTAAAATGAGGTTAGAGCAAGAAAATTGAAATAAAAATGCTTTTATTTAGAGTTAAGAGTTGTTGTATAATTTATACTAACAAAAGTTGGGAATAAGAGAAACTTTGTCATGAGACATCCACTATGAGACATCCTCTTCAGTCTTCAACTTCTTTACTAGGACAAAATTTTGGAAAGAAAAATAATAAAGGGTGTTTAAGAAGCTTTGGAATTAATAAAAGGTACAAATGTTTACTGACATACACAACCACCTACCTATGCATATATGTAGTCATGATTTTTCATAACATATGATATTATTATTAATATTATAATAATATTTCTTAGTAGTACTAGTAAAAAATTTAAAAACAATAGGAGGGCTCAGGGCTCCTCTAGTCCCTTAAATGCTCCGCCACTGCCGGTAATCGCCGCAGCCACCTCCATCGAAACCCAGGTCCCAATCAAAACCACATCGCCCAAACCACCATCCAAACCACATCAAACTTTCATGGAGCTTTTTGGTTTCCAATTTTTGAAATCTCAACGTTTCCTATTAATCAAGAGAAGCCCCAATATGATAAAGTGATTGAAGCTCCTGAAGATCTGTAATCATCAAGATGAACAGCGGCGAGCTTGCAGGCAACAGAACCCATTTTGTTGCAATCAAGTGTAGGGGCTTTTAAGTTATTTACTTATTAAATTTTAAATATATTAAAAATCTGAATTACCAGAAAATCCGATTTCTCATTCTCAGTGACACGTGTTATGTTCCTATTGGGCCTTACATGTCTTGCAGCTGTGCAAGACCTATTGCATATTGTACCTTATACTCAAAAAAAAAAAGTAGTTTTATAACTTATGAAAGATGTTTGAACTTGAAATATACAACAAAAACTACCTACCAATGGTAACAATCAACCGTATTTTTTGTCATTACAAGAAGTATTGTCTGCATAGTAAAAACAAATTGGCAACTTAATGTGAAATACTGAAATGTCATTGGATATACCATACGTACATTCACAAAGGAATGCTGTTATACAACACTTTCTCAATTGTGTAATCCCTAATTCCCTATTGATCAGTCATGACAAAGGAACTGAACAACAAAGTTGAGGTTTGTGTTGAGTTGGAAACCCTGTGGCAAGCTCTATCCAAGGATTTAACAGTCACACTTCCAACGGTTATACCAAATGTTGTGAAAGGTGTGCAAGTGGTGGAAGGCAATGGAGGGATTGGCACAATCTTCCTCTTCACTTTTTTCTCAGGTGAGGGTTGCTTCTTTCTAGTGGGAATTTGGGGGCAAAGGGGGCTTAAGTAATTGAGTTCAGCTTCTTTACGATTTAATGTTGGTTCGGGCATTTGTTCATATAATCGAACTAGATAAGAGCAATTTTCATGGTTAGCATTAAAATTAGGTATGCCTGCCACGTACTAGATCGTGGTATAAATCCATAACGATCAAAGTGCAATTGTGATCCTATTAATAAAACAAATTTAATGAAGCAACAACTGGTACCATAAGAGCGGCCATAAACTAGATAATCTTGACAAATTTGAATGATCATTATTACAAAAAAAAAAAATTTTTTAGTTGTCTAATCTCTTTTTGATTGAGTTTATATGTGTAATATTTCGAATCCTCATTCCTAATGCAATTGAAATGATCTCTATATTCATGAGAAGATCCTTTCAATTGGCTAAAATCCATTACTTTGAATAAAACTAGATCTTGTGGAGAACAAATTATTCCAATTGTTTTATGAGTTAGGTGAACACACATGAAAATTTGTACTTCTAAATTCTAACACACCCCTACACGCTCACAACAATACAACAATAGTAACTTGAAGCATGAACAACAAACATTGTCACATGGTGTTAAGCTAAAAACTACGAGGACTACGACTCTCGACATCATGGTGCAAAGGTGGGTTCTCGACAACAAGGGCTATGGCGAAACCGGCAACCCAGCATACGGTGCCCCTCAAAGTCAAGTTAGGAAGAGTTATATCTCGACAAACTCAGCAGATGAAGAAATCTCGATCATCTTAATGGAAGAGGCAGTTACCGAGTAACAAGTAACTACAAGCACGTGCATATACCCACGATGCCACGAATAGCAACGGTTGCCCATGACTCAGAACCACCCACGTGGCAATAGAGTCACGTGCTCGAAAACCAGCGGCTAAACGTGGGGCATGGCGCCAAAATTCAAAACCCACGAAGCCATCATGCACCCAAGAAAAACCGCCAAGAACGTGGGCAATGACAGCACTATAAATAGAAGAAGCAGCAGCAGAAAGAGGGGTTCCCAACTCAAAACTCCGAAAGTTCACCAAAAAGCTCTAAACGTCCGCATCAATGAGACTCAGAGAGCAAAACGTGATGATGGAGGAGTATGTTGCAGAACCAACGCTTTAGTTTTCTTGTATTTAAGTTTGTTAATTCCCCAGTTCTTCTACGCATTTCCCTGTCGAGATCTTCATCTTTTGTAGTTTTTATGTTATTTTGATGTATGTGATTTCTTTGTAATTGACCCGTGTGTAATGAAATTCAGTTCTGTTTAAACCAACTTGGTGTTATCGAAAAAGCACTCACACACGCAACACTTTGGCAAAGCGTTTTCTCAAAAGGACCCCGAATCTAAACTTCCTTTAGTCGAACTAAGAGGATATTTGTTTACCAAAAAACCACGTAAACAAATTGGCACACCTGGTGGGACCGTTTTTGTGAAAACTAAGTTTTACAGAAGCGTTTCGTGTGTTTTGTTTGCTGCATGCTATTTGGTATTTGTTACTTGCCTTGATTGTGATTTATATGCACCTGAGAAGTGGTAAGACTATAAGTATGGCGAGCAATCGAGGAAGAACCTCTCCTCAAGGGTCTAACGTGGGTAATCAGAGCAGCCCTGGGGGAAGTAGTGGTAACAATAATGAAGAAGTGTCTACTGGAATGGGGCATGGCACCATTATGCCAACCCAGGATGTAGCAATTTCTGCAGTTGCAGAAATGCCTGTATCTACATCAGTGCAGACACAAATTGTTCCAACAGTTACGAGGGAAAACATGCCTTATGGTATGCCTACGTCCATGATGCAAGGCATACAAGGCACGTATTCGACGTTCCCTGAAAATGTTCCCCCATTCAGCATACCCCCTTTTGGGGCAAATGGAACAATGCTAAATTTGGGGAGTCGAGTTAGCCCTCCTATTCCTGGATTCAGTTCACAAGTTTATTTATCTACAGGTATGAATACTAGTTCACTTCAAGCCATTAGGCAACAGGTAGATGACAGTAACCATGAAATGGTTAACATGTTATCTCGACAGATAGGTGAGCTAATCAACCCTGTGCTCCAAAATAATAATGCCAATAATCAGCATTTGGCACGACAGATGGATCGTTTGGCGACAGCCCTGGGGGCACCAGTCGAAATCTAACCGGCACCAGGGATTAACCAAATCCCGTTGCCTAACCATGTCCCTGCCCCTGTGCGCTACCAGGCGCCGCAACGCCAAGAGATGAGGGCTGTAACACCCCGATTTCGGTGGCGTCACTTTAGTAACTCAAAAATAAAATAAAGCGGAAAAGCAGGTTTTTTTTTTTTGTTTTGTTTAAATAAAAAGACTTGTCGAAATAAGGTCTCAACCCAATCGCAATTAACAGCGATTAATATACAAAATAAGCACAGCCCTTGCTGCAACTAAAAACATCGTCACGAGTGTCCTCAAGTGACGGAAAGTAATATTAAGTAATTGAAAGTAGTGCCCGCGGGCAAATAAGTGCGGCTCATAGTCAGAGTCACAAGCTTTATAACTACAGTCCTCCAAGAAAATAAATTAGCCCCAAACGGCCTCCAAAAGACTTCCTACGCCCGACAAACTCCCTGTGATCCTCATGGAAGAGAATCACACAAAAAGCTAATAGTCGGGAACCTACCCTGCCCCAAAATACAACTGATGAATCAGAGCTATGACCATGACAACCAAAATCAGTAACTCTAACCACCCATATCCTACACCACTATCTTCGACCCTCATGTGATCTTCCATGAAGTCCGGGTCCACGTCGAAGGCTCAGTAGTAGTCATTTCGCTCCGGGTCCTCCCCGAACGACGAACCTTCTTGAATCATCTGTTGAACGTCTGGCAGCAGGCCGACCGCCCAAACACAAACATACAAACAAAGCCACGGCGCTAGGGTCAACTCACGGAATATAGTAGATAATACAAACAGCATGTGAAGAATAAGGGGGTATGTATATATATATGTTGTATATATATATTTATATGTTCTGTATTGCCTACCCTAAGGTATATACTTAGCATGTTATCAAGGCTCTAATAACAATTCAATGAATAATATCTCGACAATACAATAAGCATTATCTCAACAATTCCATATTGGGCGCATGTATGCATGCAATGTCAATTCAAACGTTGATCCCAAAAATAGGCATGTCAAGTCGATCCAACCCATTGGGTCGAACACAAGGACTCGCACACGCAGTAAATGACAACGCCAAGTCGGTTCTCTCATTAGAGTCGAACATACGGACGTTGCGCGCGTCTAATGACTATCGCCGAATCGATCCAATCCCTCGGATTGAATATAAGGATCCGCGCGTGTCGAAATATTATCGCTGAATCGGTCCAATCCCTCGGATTGAACTCACGGACTCACGCGAGTTTATATGGCGATGGCTGAATCGATCCAATCCATCGGATTGAATATAAGGATTCACGCGTGCCCGAGTGACTACCGCCGAATCGATCCAATCCCTCGGATTGAATATAAGGATTCACGCGTGTCAAACGATTATTGCCGAATCGGTCCAACCCGTCGGGTTGAACATAAGGATTCGCGCCCGTTAAGCCGAAGATAATGTCGATTATGCGACAAAATGAATTAATCAAAAGAAGAAAGAATGAACTTGGAACTCATAGTTCCCGGCTAAACTTTAGATAGCCAAACAATAAACTGCTCATCGAGCGAAGAGTACCGAAGTACTTGGAAACTTATAATTTCCGGCTAAACTTTAGATAGCCAAACAATAAAATGCTCATCGAGCAAAAGAGTATCAACATACTCGGAAACTTGTAAGTTTCTTCTAAACTTGGACTCGGCGACCCTTCTCATCTTTCAAACTAATATTCAAGCTCCAAGCTCTTATCTAAGGTTGTTACCATTATTCAATGGTTTTAGAGATTGATTAATGTCTTATGAGTTTTCCTTGAGAAAATAGGTTTCTTTTAATCTTATAATACTTCCTATAAGTTTCAGGGATCCCATAATCCCAAACAATTCCTTGAGAAGGTCTCGATCCATTAAAACATAACAAGGTCCGAACTCCGTTCGTCCTTTCGAACTCTCTCAAAAATCTCATAAAATTCGGCATGACTTGCCCGTTATCCTCACTCATCAGTATCACAGATATAAGTGGAATAGCATAACTAAATCAGCGCAATCAATAAGCATAAACAGCATATTCCAACACATCCTAGATTAACCAGCAAACGGCCGAAGCCTCTCAGAAAACATTTTTCCATAAAGCGATAAACAATATCCAAGCAATATTCAATATCAACACAATAACCCAGTCGAATTGATCGACGCCTACAAGGAAATAGCTAGTAAGTAAGTTGCCCTAACCTCGAGTTGTTCTAGTCTCGCGGTGCAGGTCTCGCTCACAAGCTTGTTCAGTCAAGCCCAAGGTTTCCACAAACGAACCTTAGAGCAAACAAAGCAGAAATCAATCAAATTAAGTCGACATAATCGAAACAATACTAACTAGAGTTAGACAAAGCTCAAGAAACTTCAGAGTACAACACTTAGGCACGAATGAAAGGGCTTTCCCCGAATGGATGAGTTTTGACTCGATTCAAGTTTTGTGCAAAAACACTTTATTCGCTAAAACGTGCATAACTCGAGCTACAGAACTCGGAATGACACGAAACCGACGCCAAAATTTCGACAATTGAAAGAGCTACGCAATGGCTCAGGTCATAGAGACCCAAAAATTATTTTTGGACACGGTACCCAAGCAAATAGGTTTCGGCCACTATGGAAAATAGGGTTTTCGAACTTTTTCTTCGATCTAAATCAATTCCTAGGTATTCTTAGGCGATATCTAGGCCAGGGAAACTCTCAGAAAAATTATCGGGTTAAAAACTGTCGCAGGGGTATTTTGGTCAATATTTTTAGCTCAGAATTTCAAAACTGAATTTTCGAAAAACAAATTGGATGGGAATGTCAACAACGACGTTTATGACGACTAATCCTACTAGCACTAAGCCAAGTCGATAGATTAGAGCGTAAAGGTTGCGACTTTGCCGAAAAATGGGTATTTAGGGTAGAAATTGATCCCGGCGGCATTTCGTCGACATTTGACAAAATCTAATCCGCAGAACACGCTCAGGAGCATGCAGGGAAGACGTTTAGACGCTGAAATCAGCTGATTTGAACAGTTTTTCAAAAACCTCAAAATTTTGAACTCAGAAAGTCGCAGGAGAAGTGGACAGAAACGACGATTCGAAGGAGAGTATAGATTACCTACCTCGAGGTCTTCGATTAGTGACGATCGGTGAAGCAAACGGGCAAGAAACGACGAAGATCCGGATCTCTCTCTCTCTCTAGGAACTCGCGGTTTTGGGGGAGGGGAAAATGGGTTTTTTTTCAAAAAATCTAATTTTCAAGCTATTTATAGGTTTTGGAAAAAACGGAAAAATGATTTTTTTGCGATTCCGATTTTTCCTGCGCGTTCCTCTGCGCATTCTAAGATAGGTTCTGGCGACAGAATTCCAGAACTCAAAACAGGATTCTTGGAATTAAACCAAAAGATCCAAAATCGGCATAAGTCGGTGTAAGTCGGTTTATCCCGAAAAACTACTTTTTGCAGTGATCGTCGGATGAGAAAACTTCCTTCTGAAGAAAGATTAGGAATGATGAGAGAAATAGGAGAACGCGGGTGGAATCTTCATTTGCAGCTCCGAATAGAAAAAGTCTTCATCGTCTGTCGATCTTAGGTTTCTCGAACTATCAGGGATTCCATTTCGGCAAACTTCCGAGAATTGGAATTTGACGTTCGTACTTTCCAGGATTTCGCATCGAAATGGTTGTTTAAGGTCGGAAAAGAGAAGTTCTAACATTTCTCTGAGGATTTTTGGAATTAGTTTCCATCGTGTCCTAAAGCGTAAATTAACTATTCACTAATACCTTTGACCTAGGATTAAGCGTATGTTAGTCGTGCTATAACTCTTATCGGTTTTTCGATAAATTCTTGGACTTTTCCTGAACCTTTTTCCTTCCCAAATTTATCTTAATCAAATAACTCTTTTATTTTATTCACTTATCCAAAGCGTTAAAACTTGGGCCTTACATTACTACCCTCCAAAAAGAAAGTTTCGACCTCGAAACTTAAGGTTCAGCAAAAACTCCGAATATTATTCCTTGGTCTCTTCATCTAACTCCCATATAGCACCATGAAATCAATCTTCTACTTAGTCACCCTTCAAATTAAACCTCGACTTGAGCCTTAATACCTAGTGCATCACTAGACTCATTCCCTTTAACATCAACTTATCAACAACTTATAAGCAAATCTTCATCTTAATATCTAACAACCCATTATTGACATCTCTTTCTTCAAAACTTTCCTTACTCAAACTAATTTACACTTATTGAAATCCTTAACACTTCGCACAAATCAGAACTCATCCCCTAGAAGATTAAATCATAACTATACCTCAAAGGACTTAACTAGTCATTTTATCATCCGATCCTTCAACCTCCCGAGATTTAACTGTTATCGTAACCGCTAACACCACTAAATTCCTTATGCGTACATGAATCTCAGCTCACTAGGTCAACCTTAGCCCTAGGATCCTCATTCAACTTAGTAGAATTCATTGGTTAACTCTAGTATACCTCATCAGAATCCATAACAAGGTTCCATTCACTCTTAGACTCTATGAAACTTGCCCAAATATAACGACTTCAAGTATTCATCTTAATACTAGCACTTTCCTTTCTGTATCTCAATCACCATCTCGTCAATCAATTTCTTAATCTCTCAATCAAGTTCTGACAAACTTCGAGTCCTACACACCTTAGACAGAAATCCATAGATTTAAAACCTAAACCTTCACCAAGTTTGGTCCTCTAATGGCCTTTAATCCTTCAATACTTCTTAAGTGAATATCCATTTCTTAAAACTAAAACTCCTTCGCTTACACAAACGACCTGATAAGTGTCGTCATGCTTTCACACTCACAACTTGATCCTGATATCCATAATCATAACTTACTATGCTAACATCATTCAAATCTTATCACATGGTTCATTATGTCCGCAATCCCATAATCAACATCAATCGATCACCAACTTATAACCAACCTTAACACTCTACACAACTCCGAATTCCTTTACTTCAAGATCTCTCTTATACTGTACCTCAATGGTCTTAACCCGCAACTCATCTTCAGATCTCTAATCTTCTAAGATTCAAATCCTATTATCACACCTACAACCATAAGATCTCCTACTCGTACGTGATTCTCAACTCTCAAGGTCAATCTTAACCCTAAGATTTCAATCCAACTTAGTAAATCTCACTTAGTAATCTTAGCATGTTTTCCTGAAATCCATGTCAACAATCCCAAGTATTCAACTTATGCTAAAACTTTCTTTTTCTAACTTAATCATTGATTCAACACTTAGTCACTCCAGCAAACTCCTGACAATTCTCTAAGTCTTACACATTCAAGTTAAACTTCATGGGCTTAAAATCTAAACTTTTATCTAGTTTGCATCGGTAATGTCCTTTGACCCTTCAACACTTTTCAAGTGAAAATTCATCTCTTAAGACTATAATGTCTCCACAAATTAATCATGCACTTAGCAAAACTTATTCCTCGAACTCGACTACAACAATCTAGTTCAAAGTTAATTCTTCTCAATCTTGCTACTATCAAGCTATCATCTATAACCTGATTAAATCCAACCTATTTAGTCTCTAACAATTCCACTCAGTAATCACATAACCTATGACTTCATAACTTCCGAGAAAATACCTAATATTTTTCCAACATTAAATCTCTTGACTTAGTCTACCTCTACTTGGAGTAATCACACGAACTAACCAATTAATTTATATACGACAATCATCAACTTCCAAAGATTTAAATCTTAATCTTTTACAATCAAGTGCTTAACACGAACTTTCCTCCCAAATCCGACTAAACCTCGATCAATTCAAATTCATCTTACACATCCTTCTATCAAAGTCCATTACCAGTTCTGATTCCGAATATCACCCCCTCAATATTAAGTTGATCAAGCCTAATACATCGAAGGTGAAATTTAGAAAAACCCACTGGAACAGTCAATGAGTTCCTATCATCCAGTAGTCACTATTACACTGATATTAAATCCTCAATGATGCCGCTACGGAACTACACACTCTCGACACCATACGTATACTATCCATACGGAATCTCTCGGAGATTCATTCTTCAGCTTCTAGCTCCTTTGTTAAACGCATCGGTGCCATACTACTTTTCTAGGCTTAACGCGTTATTCTAAACCTCGTGTAACTTCTATAGTTTAAACACGAGCAACGGTCAAATAAAGTATTATTAGGCGTAATAACTATAAAGTCAAAGCTCGACAGTAAAGGCAAGTTAGGTGTGTTGCACGTTCTACGAGAGTAATAAAGCATGTTATCCTAGAATGAGAAGGAATAGTTAGAAGGTTACCATCGTTCGTGCGCTCTCCTCTGACTAGTCTACCAGCTCCCTCGCCGCACGAGACATAGACTCCTCCCCGTGCAGCAGGATGTCTTCCTCTCACCGTAGGCACAGATGGCTCAACCCTGGTTACATTGCAATCCTTGGCTTGATGCCCCGGACGGTTGCAATTGAAACATAGAGGTCCCCGTCTGGACACTTGTTAGAGTAGTGCCCCACCTTCTTGCACCTGTAACACGTTACTCCTTGGCCCGAAGTCTTGTTTCCTGTTCCTCCGGTAGCATTTATGGGCTTATACTGTCCCGAGGTAAAACCTTCCCTCAAAGGGCGTTGATACGGCTTCTTCTGTTGGAATTTACCTCTTCCTTTATAGTTCTGAGGACCTGACCTTACTGGTCCTCCAGTTCCAGCACGATTCAACCTCTTGTTCTTCATTAACTCCACTTCTGTGGCTTTCTCAACCAAGGACTGGAAGCGCATGATTCCCAACGGTTTCACTGAGTCCTCAATGTCAGGCCTCAGCCCATTCACAAAGCGTTTGCACATGTAGGGTTCATCAACCCCATTGCGGAAGAATCGAAAGTGTTTGGCCAACGATTCCAGCTTAGCAGCATATTCCGGAATGGACATGCTACCCTGACGAAGAGTCAGAAACTGTGCCTCACGCTCGTCACGAGCACTATCTGGAAAATACTTCTCCAGAAAAGCAGCACGAAATGAAGCCCAGTTCACTTCCACATTATTTGCTTCCATCATTCCTCTGGTACCCCTCCACCAGTACTCAGCATCGCCCAGCAGCAGATAAGTTGCCAGGCCCACCTTGGCCCCTTCACTAGTCTGTAGTACTTCGAAAATCTTCTCAATCTCTTGGATCCATAGATCCGCATTGTCCGGGTCAGTCCCACCTGTGAACTTGGGTGGATCCTGCCTTCTAAAATCATTCAATCCCCTATTCTGGTCCAGGGCTACCTCCCTCTCACGCTTATGTCGCTCACGTTCAGCTTTGTCAGCACGCAACTGAGCGTTCTCCGCAGTTTGATTTGTCATTGCCTGGGCCATAGCAGTCATTGCCCCAACGAGTTGGTTCATGTTCTCCATGTTCTGTTTAGTTAAACAAACAGTTAGTACTAACCATAAGATAGCATCTAGCATAACTATACAATATGATTAAGTACTAACTTCAATCAATTCTAAGCGAAAAATCGCTTGGCAGACAATCAATTTTTTACTCTTTGCAGAGTCACACAACCTAGCACAGAAGACCTATTCCCCAAAGACTCCCGAAAGACTCGACAAGCTCTGATACCACAATGTAACACCCCGATTTCGGTGGCGTCACTTTAGTAACTCAAAAATAAAATAAAGCGGAAAAGCAGGTTTTTTTTTTGTTTTGTTTAAATAAAAAGACTTGTCGAAATAAGGTCTCAACCCAATCGCAATTAACAGCGATTAATATACAAAATAAGCACAGCCCTTGCTGCAACTAAAAACATCGTCACGAGTGTCCTCAAGTGACGGAAAGTAATATTAAGTAATTGAAAGTAGTGCCCGCGGGCAAATAAGTGCGGCTCATAGTCAGAGTCACAAGCTTTATAACTACAGTCCTCCAAGAAAATAAATTAGCCCCAAACGGCCTCCAAAAGACTTCCTACGCCCGACAAACTCCCTGTGATCCTCATGGAAGAGAATCACACAAAAAGCTAATAGTCGGGAACCTACCCTGCCCCAAAATACAACTGATGAATCAGAGCTATGACCATGACAACCAAAATCAGTAACTCTAACCACCCATATCCTACACCACTATCTTCGACCCTCATGTGATCTTCCATGAAGTCCGGGTCCACGTCGAAGGCTCAGTAGTAGTCATTTCGCTCCGGGTCCTCCCCGAACGACGAACCTTCTTGAATCATCTGTTGAACGTCTGGCAGCAGGCCGACCGCCCAAACACAAACATACAAACAAAGCCACGGCGCTAGGGTCAACTCACGGAATATAGTAGATAATACAAACAGCATGTGAAGAATAAGGGGGTATGTATATATATATGTTGTATATATATATTTATATGTTCTGTATTGCCTACCCTAAGGTATATACTTAGCATGTTATCAAGGCTCTAATAACAATTCAATGAATAATATCTCGACAATACAATAAGCATTATCTCAACAATTCCATATTGGGCGCATGTATGCATGCAATGTCAATTCAAACGTTGATCCCAAAAATAGGCATGTCAAGTCGATCCAACCCATTGGGTCGAACACAAGGACTCGCACACGCAGTAAATGACAACGCCAAGTCGGTTCTCTCATTAGAGTCGAACATACGGACGTTGCGCGCGTCTAATGACTATCGCCGAATCGATCCAATCCCTCGGATTGAATATAAGGATCCGCGCGTGTCGAAATATTATCGCTGAATCGGTCCAATCCCTCGGATTGAACTCACGGACTCACGCGAGTTTATATGGCGATGGCTGAATCGATCCAATCCATCGGATTGAATATAAGGATTCACGCGTGCCCGAGTGACTACCGCCGAATCGATCCAATCCCTCGGATTGAATATAAGGATTCACGCGTGTCAAACGATTATTGCCGAATCGGTCCAACCCGTCGGGTTGAACATAAGGATTCGCGCCCGTTAAGCCGAAGATAATGTCGATTATGCGACAAAATGAATTAATCAAAAGAAGAAAGAATGAACTTGGAACTCATAGTTCCCGGCTAAACTTTAGATAGCCAAACAATAAACTGCTCATCGAGCGAAGAGTACCGAAGTACTTGGAAACTTATAATTTCCGGCTAAACTTTAGATAGCCAAACAATAAACTGCTCATCGAGCAAAAGAGTATCAACATACTCGGAAACTTGTAAGTTTCTTCTAAACTTGGACTCGGCGACCCTTCTCATCTTTCAAACTAATATTCAAGCTCCAAGCTCTTATCTAAGGTTGTTACCATTATTCAATGGTTTTAGAGATTGATTAATGTCTTATGAGTTTTCCTTGAGAAAATAGGTTTCTTTTAATCTTATAATACTTCCTATAAGTTTCAGGGATCCCATAATCCCAAACAATTCCTTGAGAAGGTCTCGATCCATTAAAACATAACAAGGTCCGAACTCCGTTCGTCCTTTCGAACTCTCTCAAAAATCTCATAAAATTCGGCATGACTTGCCCGTTATCCTCACTCATCAGTATCACAGATATAAGTGGAATAGCATAAATAAATCAGCGCAATCAATAAGCATAAACAGCATATTCCAACACATCCTAGATTAACCAGCAAACGGCCGAAGCCTCTCAGAAAACATTTTTCCATAAAGCGATAAACAATATCCAAGCAATATTCAATATCAACACAATAACCCAGTCGAATTGATCGACGCCTACAAGGAAATAGCTAGTAAGTAAGTTGCCCTAACCTCGAGTTGTTCTAGTCTCGCGGTGCAGGTCTCCTCACAAGCTTGTTCAGTCAAGCCAAGGTTTCCACAAACGAACCTTAGAGCAAAACAAAGAAAATCAATCAAATTAAGTCGACATAATCGAAACAATACTAACTAGAGTTAGACAAAGCTCAAGAAACTTCAGAGTACAACACTTAGGCACGAATGAAAGGGCTTTCCCGAATGGATGAGTTTTTGACTCGATTCAAGTTTTGTGCAAAAAACACTTTATTCGCTAAAACGTGCATAACTCGAGCTACAGAACTCGGAATGACACGAAACCGACGCCAAAATTTCGACAATTGAAAGAGCTACGCAATGGCTCAGGTCATAGAGACCCAAAAATTATTTTTGGACACGGTACCCAAGCAAATAGGTTTCGGCCACTATGGAAAATAGGGTTTTCGAACTTTTTCTTCGATCTAAATCAATTCCTAGGTATTCTTAGGCGATATCTAGGCCAGGGAAACTCTCAGAAAAATTAATCGGGTTAAAACTGTCGCAGGGGTATTTTGGTCAATATTTTTAGCTCAGAATTTCAAAACTGAATTTTCGAAAAACAAATTGGATGGGAATGTCAACAACGACGTTTATGACGACTAATCCTACTAGCACTAAGCCAAGTCGATAGATTAGAGCGTAAAGGTTGCGACTTTTGCCGAAAAATGGGTATTTAGGGTAGAAATTGATCCCGGCGGCATTTCGTCGACATTTGACAAAATCTAATCCGCAGAACACGCTCAGGAGCATGCAGGGAAGACGTTTAG